>NW_027202472.1:10000-225575 GCF_024711535.1 Dipodomys merriami | reverse complement strand
AGTTCACCATCAATAATAGTTGGACTCAAAGAGAGAATTCACAAATGGGATTGTGCCAAACTAAGAAGTTTCTGCATGGCAAAGCACATCATTAGCAAGCTAAAGAGAGCCTGTGGAAGGAGAGATCTTTGCCAGGTCTATGTCAGAATATACAAAGATGTCAATAATTACACTAGCAAAGAATTATCAACTCAATTATAGATGGGCAAACAAGCTAAGTAGAGACGTCTCAGAAGAAATAAACTTGTCCAGTAGTCATAAAAATGTTCAATATCTCTGGCCATAAAGGAAATGCAAACCAATATACTTGAGATGGGCTAGGAAGGCGGCTCCGTGATAGAGTGCTTGCCTTGCAAGCACGAGGCCCTGGGTTTGATTCCTCAGCACCACATAAACAGAAAAAGCTGGAAGTGGTGGTGTGGCTCAAGTGGTAGTGAGCTCTATCCTTGAGCTGAGGAGCTGAGTGTCAGTGCCCTGGCGCAGAGTTCAGGTCCCACAACCGATCAGAAACAATAACAACACTAAAAACAGAATCACTTGACTTGCTTCTCTTTTTCCATCTCATTTAAGATTGATTATAAAATATTGTTGGTGGGAATGTAAGCTTGTTTAACTACACTGAAAAAAACACACAAAACAACTATACCTACCTTGTGGTTCAGTACTAACATTCTTGGGCATTTATCCAAAAGACTAAAAATCAGGATAAAGTAAGGCCACCTACACATCTATGTTCATTGTCAAGTTATTTATATTGCACAAATAGCTTCAATAGATGAATGAATCAAGAAAAAACTATATATACAGAGTAACGTTACTCATCAATTAGAATATTGCATCATTTATAAAGAAATTGATGAACTGGAAAATTTTTTGTGAAGTCAGGATGCATGTTTTCTCTCAATTGTGGAAGCTTGGTCTATATGAAAATATGAGTCAAGCAGAAAAGGTCAGATAATGTGATGTTAGGAAAATGAACCCTTAAATATGTATTTTAATGTTTTCGTTTCTTTCATGCATATGTTTCTAACGCATTTATAAGATTATTTCTTTGTTGCTTTGTATGTCCCTCCCCCACAGTGTAACCCCCGCTTTCACTATATTTGATGTCAGTATAAAATGTGGAGGAGATGGGGGCAAACAAGTCGTTTAAGGATCCAGGTGGACCTGTTGCAACAATGAGAAGTACAAAATGTCATGTCAAAACCAGCTTTACAATGTCGGTGGGGGGGGGGGAGGGAGGAGGCTGGGAAGTGAGGTGAAGGGTAAACAAAGGAGGAGGCTGCAATGCTTGGTAAGAAATGTATGCATTATCCTGCCCATGTAATTGTAGCCCCTCTGTACAGTATGTTCTCAAATAAAATAAAATAATATTAAAAAAAAAAGAAAAAGAAAATATAGAGTATTGTATGCACGTACACCTAAATATATTTCATGAAGTACAGTATATGTTGGAAAGAATTTAAATGGTGTAATTCTTTAGAAAATCCAACAGTACAATAAAATGTAAATGAGGAAACTGGCACTTGAAAGATGGGTAGGAGGTGAATGAAGTCACAATTTTCAATGCATATCCAATGAAACTAGGAAAATTGAGGGGAAGGAGCTGTTTCAGAGATGGGGGAGATGATTAAAAAAGTGTCACAGATTAGGAATAATTGTACTTACAATTAAAAATGTAATTAAAAATAATTATGCCTGAGCCTACCTCCTGTGATTTCCATATTCACACTTCTGAGTAGACATTCCCTTTCCAAACCATCATGAAAGACCTCATCTTACTTAGAAAGGGTACAACTTTGCTGTGTCTGTGATCCAAGGAATTGTAGGCAGATTAAATTAATGCTGTCCACATATGCCAAGCCATCAATATAAGGCCAGAAACCATGAAAATATTACAAGAACTGGCAGGGGAAACACTATGACTCCTACAACACAGGTCGAAATTTTCTAACTAAAGATGCAGGATCACAAGAAATCCAAGAAAGCCTGGATAAACGGGATTGCATGAAACTTAAGTTTCTGCCTGACAAAGAACATACCATAGCTGTGTGCAAGTCTCTTTTTAATAGCCTGTTCTTTGTGCACATTTAGTTTAGATGCAGGGATACATTACTATTTAGTCGCAGTGGTCACCCCAAGGTAGAGCAAGAGAGACAGAGTAGAGGGATAGTCATCAAGCTCACGCCATCTGCCATTTTATGCTGCTTTAATTGACATGTTCTTCATGTATTTTAGTAATTCAAGAATAAAAATTAACATTACATATAGATTTTTAATTGCCTCTTTGTTTCTGACAAAAATTAAAAGTAAAAATGAATTTAAATAGAAAGGCAATATGGTAAGAGCAGGGGAAAGGAATGGAACAATGATCATGGGCAGCTCCTAAAGTCCAATCTGGAGGTTTTATTTACCAACATCAGGTAATAAAATGAAACTATGTAACAAGACAGGCCTGCCTGCTTTTTCTCAGCAACAAGGCAGCCCTGTCTGCTTTTCTTAGCAACACAACAGCCCTGCCTGTATTCCCTCATTTATGCCAGAGTCAAAGGGGTCATTAGACCATGACTAAAGGAGGAAATTAGAGCTGTCATTGAAAGATAAAAAAGAACAAGCCCTGGATATGTCTGGAAAGCTATAAAGCATCTGAAACCTTAAACACTTAGGCCTTTCAGAGACCAGTCTTTTACAGAAACTAAATATTCATAGAGAAAGTCTAGATGTGCTCTGAGATCTGTAGATTCCTTTACTCAGAGAACACACAGACAGAATCATCCCTGCCAACAATAGAACTTCCTAGTGAGGCTCAGAGAATAGAGGACACATTAAACTTTTCTCACTGCCAGAAACCAGCCCACACCCTGAGGGCCCCAGGACAATATGGGTTGAAGGGCTCAGCCCTATTGCAACCAATGGATGAAGCTCAGAGTCCCACACTTATTTCATGATGTACTCACACTTCCTAAATGTCCAACAGCTTCCAGATGGTGTCCGCAGCCCTTCAAAAAGATCAAAAACAAGTCGTTTATATAAGGATACAGTTGGACCTATTTCAACCATGAGAAGTACAAGTTGTCATGTCGAAAATGAACTTTACAACTTGGGGGGGAGGGTTGGTGGAGGGGGAGGGAGGATGGGAAGGGATGGGAAGGGTAAACAAAGGAGGAGGCTACAATGCTTGATAAGAAAAGTACTCACTATCTTGCCCATGTAATTGTAACCCCTCTGTACAATATTTTCACAATAAAAAAACTAAAATTAAAAAAAGATCAATTTGTGATGCGTAGCTCTAAAGCCCAAACTCTGCACCCAGTGTTAGCCCTATTGAGTGACTTACAAGCCAAGTGGGGCTCTCTGATAAATTTCCTAAAACCATCGGACTCCATGCCAGCATCCAGTCACATGTCTTTTGGTGACAAAGCCTCGGGGTCATTCAAGACAGAAGCAGCCATGACCTCAACTCCACCTGCCATGGGCAGTTCAACAAGACTTACTCTTTTGCTTGCTCAAAAGTTGGTTTAATTTTGGGATAATCTCACCAACACTGTCTCCTAATATCACTGCCCCCAAAGGGTGACTCCCTCACCCAACCAAACAGTCATACAAGCTGGAGGTGTTGTCTTTGGACAGGACAGACTAGCCTTACCATGAGCCCTTTTCCAGGGGCTCCTCTTCCCCCAGATGCCTTGGAAAGGGCATCTGCTCCCTCCACCAGCAGGCCTACCACTCCTCCCATACTTGCACTGAATACAGCAGCGTCTAGCCAGATGGACACTGCATGTCCATGTTGTGAGAGCTGCTGTCTCCAAGTTCTATAGTTGAGGAGATGCTAGGCAGGTTCTTGTGCTGGCAGGTGGGCCAGGGGACTCTGCAAAGCCATGCAACAAGGATTCACCTACCAGCCTGCCCAGTGTGCAGCTGGCCAAGCCTCATGTCTGCTTGGGCTCTTGCTTCCCTGGATCTGCAATATTATGGAAACTTCAGATTCCCCCTGCCAGACCAGCATTGAATTGCCCACAAAGAGCACCAAGTACTCTTGGTCCATCTACTGCAGTCTTCAGCAGTTTCCTCCCACCAGCATGGAACTCTCTGGTGCAACCAGATTTAGAGGGATATTTCTGGATAGCATGCAAGTCTAGTTTTTTTTGGAGCCAGCAGTCTACTAATATAAGCTCATCATCTGCCCCCTGCCAACCTGGAGAGCCCTGCCCCACCCAGCTCCATTGCCCACCCTGTGTTTAGGGGCCCCCCTGATCTCAGATTCTGCTCCTGAATCTGCCCATGTGTTCTGAAAAGAGCCCAGAGAAACACTGAGCATTTGTTGTGCCCCAGAAGTCAGGCCACAGTGAGGCTTCTGCAGCCCCCAGCCTTGCTCCAAGCATAGCCACCAACCAGGTAATACCCCCAGGTTCCAACGCAGACCTCTGATGTGTAATAAAAAGAGGCTGTGCTTGTGCTGGCACAGTCACCAGTCAACAGTCCTGGCACAGGGGCATCTGCTAAGGCCACCCCATGTAGCTGTGGGGCTCTGACATCAAGACAGAAGCAGGAAGGTGTACACATGCAGGCTGCCTTTGAGAAGCTCCTCTTACAGGTGCCAGCCTGGTGGCCTTTGAAGCAGAATATGACACTGCAGAAGATCACAGCACACTAGAAGAACCCGACAAGCAATGTCCCTGTGATCAGAGACCTGACTGAGGCAGGAAATGAGAGAGAGAGAGAGAGAGACAGAGACAGAGACAGAGACAGAGACAGAGAGAGACAGAAAGAGAGAGAGAGAAGCTATGTGTGCTTTATACTTATTTCAATATCCTTGCCGAGTAATGCATATTTTTATCAAGAAATAAATAGGAGAACTTCAAACTCTAACTCTGATGAAGTAGCTAAGATCAATCTAAACTTCCTACCATAAACAATCACAAAAGTGGGAGCTATGTGAATCTATATATGTATATAAATGTATATATAATATAAACATGTAGGCATATATATATATATTCACATATACAATGTGAATATATCATGTATAATGCATATATGTATACAGAGATTTGAAGGAATAAAAACCAATACCTTCCCAATTTTGATTGAAAGCATGAACCCTTCTATGCAGGAATCTATCAGATCAAAAAAGTCAATTAACATAATTACACAGGTACGAATTGACACATTCTAATTAAACAAAAACAGAAAACATCCCAAAGTACAAAGACACAACTCATCACACACAAGTCATCTTCAATGATATTAAGACAAATTTCTCATCAGAAACTAGATTCACTATTAGACAGTAAGGACAAAAAATTTAAAGTGTTACAAGGACATATCTAAAACCCACCTTTCTAACAAATATACTTCCTCCAAATGTAAGAGATGTGCTAAGTACCTACCGATGGCTCAGGCCTATAATGCTAACTACTCAGGAAGGTGAATTGTGAGGGTGGTGGCTCAAAGCCACCCTGGAACTTGTCCCCTCAGGAGGAAGTGCTAGTCCTGGGGCTACAAATCAGGGATGGATACAATACCGAGCTTTTTCTGCAAGACTAGTGGCTTACCACATGAGCCAAAATATAACTTGTGGCTATACTTGTTTTGTCTTGGTGCTTGAAATAAGGCCCTGAGTGCTGTCCTAGAAATTGATTGCCCAGTTTGCCACTTGAGTCACAGCTCAACTCGTTTTCTTTTTTAATTCTTGGTAGCTAATAGGAGATGAGTCTTATGCAAAGGCCAGCATGAATCAGTTTTTTGAAATCTGAGGAGGATCATGTTTCAAAGCCATCCAGGGCAGGAAAGTCCATGAGACTCTAAGCTCTAATTAATCAATGAAAAGCTGGGAGTGGTGGAGCTCTATCATTGTACAAAATAGCACAAGTTCAAGCCATAGGACAGCACACAGAGAAAGGCTCATGGACTTTGTTGCATGGGCTATTTTGGAACCATTATCCTCAGATTTCAGCTCCTCTTCATCTTCTCTTCTTTGAAAATTTTATTGGTCCTGTGGTTTGACCTCTGACTCTGGGGCCTGTATCTTACCATTTCCACTCAAGGCTGGTGCTTTTACAACCTCAGCCATAGCTCAAGGTTTTGTGCTGTGTGGCTGAAGATGAGTCTCAAGCATATTCCTGCCAAGGCTGATGTGACACTGCAATCCTTAGAAGTCAGCCTCTTGTATAGTAAGGATTACACACATGGCCAGCAACATTTGTGTCATTTTAAAACTTTCATATGTGCTTGCTTCCACCTTCTTTTCTTATTGTCTTCATTTTTGCTTGTCCTATGAGTAAAATTTGCAGCCCAGATGCTGTCTCAGTGCATATATGGGACTAACCATAACATTTGGCTTTTGGGGGGAAGTTAATTGGAGACAAGAGACTCATGTAGAGCTAAGATAGATTCAGGAAACTGAAAATTGAGCAAAGTCCTTAACACTCTTTTCTTCAATTAACCACTAAAAATCTGAAAGTAAGTAGGCCTTTGAAGAAAATAGTACAAGTTCAAACACCATGATTGGCACAGAGAGAGAGAGACAGAGGGAGACAAAGAGAGAGAGTTACAGAGAGAGAGATCTTATGTACTCATATAACTGAGCTGAGCTTTAAACAATATCCTCAAATTTCAGCCTGAGTAGCTAGAGTCACAGATATGAGCCACCAATGATTGGTTCATTGAAACCTCTGGTACTGCCTCTTATTTCTCTTCTTCTACCCTTCTTTCCATTTATTTAATTATTTTTGTGTTTGTTGGTCCTGGAGCTTGAACTCATAATGGGCCTGGCTTGATACACGAGGCTCAAATCTGTCCACCATAGTTTGAAAGCAGCCTGAGCAAGAAAGTCCATGAAACTCATTTCCATTCAATCAACAAAATCCTACCTCCAGGGTGGCCACCACACAGAAAACAGTCTCCTGGAATTTCTTGACTGGGTTTGCCTTTACACTGGATCTTATATTTCAGTCTCCTGCATTTCTAGAATTACATGAGCCAACAGTCCAGGGTTCTCTAATTCCAATCACTTAATTCGCTTATTGTAATCCTGAGGCTGGATCTCTGAGCCAGGGCACTATTTCATAGGTTTTTCCTCAAGGCTGGTGCTTTCCAACTACAAGCACATCCTCATTTCTGGATTTTTTTGCTGATTAGTTGTATACTTAGGCACTTCCCTGCCCAGGTTGGCTACGAACAACAACCTTTAGATTTCATCCTTCTGAATCACTAGGACTAAACATATCAAACAAATATTCATGGATAATTTTTAAACTTTAATTGAATTTTCTCACACCTTTTTTTCTTTGTTTCCCTAGCCTTGAGCCTTGAAATCAGGGCTTGGGCACTGTTCCTGAGCTTCTTTTACTGAAGGTGAGGACTCTATTTATTGAGCCATAGTGCCACTTTCAGGCTTTTCTATTTATGAGGTACTGAGGAAACAGAGCCAGGAATTCAAACATGCTAGGCAAGCACTCTAGCACTAATCCATATTTCCTGCCATTCTTACACTTTTTATTTGCATTTTTATTTCCTTTAATTTGCTGCTCCTGGGTCTACAAATTAGCCCAGGTGCTATCCCTGAGGTGTTTACTCAAGACTAGCAATGAAAACATGAGCCACCGCACAAATGTGGCTATTTTTTTTATGTTATTTGGTTTTAAGTAGCTACTTAGAGTTGAGTATATGAATTCTCCTATCTGGGCTGGCTTTCAACTGTGATCCTCAGATTTGAGCCTCCTGAGTAGCTACTATCACAAGTGTGTGCCACCTACGCCTAACTCATTTTAAACTCTGAAACTGGCTCTTTCTTCTCCCACCCTCCTCCACATTTATTTATTTTATTCTTTGTATGTATGTTAGCCCTGAAGTTAATATCAAGGTCTGGGTGCTTTTTCAGAAATTATTTTCTCATTTCTGCAATTGAAGCCACAGCTCAGTCGCCAGGTTTAATTTTTCTTCCTTTTGGAGATAAGAGTCTCATGTAAAGCCCAGCAAGACTCGGGAGGCTGAAATGTGAGTATCATAGTTTGAAGTCAACCTGAGCAGGAAAGTTCATGAGATTCTTTTCATCAACTACCAAGATTCTGAGAGTGGTAGAGCTCCTACACAAATTCAAGTCCTAGGTTGGCACACACAGAAAAAAAAAAAACCAAAACTCATGGCCTTTCCTGTTTGGACTGGCCTTCAAATACTATCTTCAAACTTCAGCCACCTGAGAGCTAAAATTATAAACATGAACCACCAGCGCCAGGCTTATTTTTTAAATCTCAAATGGTCATTTCTTCTCTTCTTTCAGTTTTGTTTTTGGTCGACTTTGGGCTGAATTCTGGACCAGGAAACTACTTCCAGCGTTTCACCAAATTTCAGTACTTTACAACTACTATCACACCTTCATTTCCAGCTTTTGCTGGGTAGTAGAAGATAAGAATTTCAATCACTTTCCTAGCCAGGCTGTCTTTGAGTTGTGATCCTCATATTTCAACTTCCTCAGTATACACAAATAAACCAGCAACCCATGACTCATTTTGAAATGATAATTTTCTCTCTCTCTCATCTTTCATAATTTGTGCTCTTTTTTCTTTGTTTTTGTATATTTTTGTGCTGGGACCTCAGCACCAGTGCCTGTGTGCTGTAAAAGAGCTTTCTGTTTAAGACTAGGAATATACCACAGCTAGTGTCATATTTTTGGTGACAAATGAGATATAAGGGTCTCATCGAATCTCCTACCTGAGCTGGCCTTCAATGGTGATCCTCAGATTTCATCTTCCTGAGTAGCCGATAGAACATTGGTGAGCTACCAATGCTTGATTTATTTAAACCTTTGTCATTGGATCTTCCTTCTGCACTTCTAGCCTCTTTTTCTTTAATTCTTCTGTGATTGTCCTGAGCTTGAACTCATGGCCTGGTTGCTGTCCCAGAAACTGATTGCCCAATTCTGCCACTTGAGCCATAACTTAATTCCCAGGCTTTTTTTTTTTTTGCTTTTTGACAATTAATTGGATATAAGAGTCTGAGGAAAGCCTAGCATGAATCAAGCCAGGCTGAGAAGGAAAGTTCATGAGACCGTGACCTCCAATTAACCACTGAAAATCTTGGAGTGGTAGAGCTCTGTCCTTGTGCAAAATAGCACAAGTTCAAGGAGGCTCACACACAAGCTGCAAGATGGCACACAGATGCACACATACACAGAACGTCTCATGGATTTTCTTGCATGCATTAACTTTGAATTGTTGATCCTCAGATTTCAGTCTCTCTTCTTCCACTCTCCTTTGCATTGATTGTTTGTTATTTGTAATATTTAGTTGCCCTGCAGCTTGACCTCTGCCTCTGAGGACTGTTTCTTAGATTTTAACTGAAGGCTGTTGCTTTACCACATCAGGTCTGGCTCAGGGCTTTGTGCTAGATATCTGGGATAACCATTTCAAGCACGTTCCTACCCAGGCTGACTTGATACCACAATCCTCAGATGTCGAACTCTTGTGTAGTTAGGATTATACACAGGACCAACAACCCTTGTGTCATTTTAAAACATTAATATATGCTTGCCACTAACTTCTTTGTTTACTTTTTATTTTTTTGCATGTGCTGCTATTCCTGGGTCTACAAATTGGGGCTCATATTCTGTCCTAGAAGTTTTTATTCAAGCATATCCTCTATTACATGAGAAACAGTATAACTTTTTGGCACTTTTTGGGTGGGTGTTATTTAATTACAGACAAGAGTCATGGACTCTCCTGCCTGAGCTGGCCATGAACCATCGTCCTCAGATTTCAGGCTCTTGAATAGCTAGTAAAACATGTATGAGCCACCGATGCATGATTCATGTAAGGCTTTGTCACTTGCTCTTCCTTGGTTACTTCTACTCATTTCTTCTATGCATGTCCTGGGGCTTGAACTGAGGGTCTGGGTGCAGTCCCAGAAAATATTTGCCCAGTTCTGCAATTTGAGCCATAGCTCAACGTCCAGCTCAATCAGGTGACTGAAATCTGAGGATCATGTTTCAAAGCCAGCCTGGGCAGGAAAGTCCATGACACTCTTATCTCCAAGTCAACACCCAAAAGCTGGGAATGCTAGGGCACTAAGCAAAAGATACTACAGAAACACACACATACACAGAAACACACACACACACACACACACACACACACACAAACTTTCACACATAAACACACAAAGTCCCCTGGACTTTGCTTTTTGAGTTGGCTTGAAACTTGATCTCAATATTTCTGCACCCATGGATCAACTACAGCCATGATCAATAAGCACCAGGCTTATATTTAAATTTACAATTGGCCTTTCTTCTCTTCTCCTACAATTTTTAGCACTAAGAATTGAACTCTGGGTCAGCAGTTTTTTAAATTAGCTTTTGCACCAAACACAGTAGTTTGTATCTACAATCATATCGGCACATCCAGCTTTTGGTTGGGTAGATGGGGTTAACAGTTTCATGTACTTTCCTGCCCAGTCTAGCTTTGAACCTAGAATGGATAGGAATACACACGGGAACCAAATCCATGGCTCATTTTTAAATCTTAGTTTTCTCTTTATCCCGTCATTTTTAAATGAGTGGGTTTTTCTTTTTTTGGTTTGTTTGTTTTGCAATGCATGTCTAGGACTTCAACTCAGAGCTTAGGTGCTGACCCAAACTTTCTATTTGAGACTAGCACTCAAACGAATGAGCCAAAGTACAAATTGTAGCTTATTTTTGCTGGCAAATTAGACATATAAGTCTCATGGACTCTCCTGCCTGGGCCAGTCATAAACCGTGAATCTTAGATTTAATTCTCCTGAGTACCTTGTACAACATGTGTGAGGAACCAATGTTTGATTCATTTCAACCTCTGTCACTGACTCTTCCTTTTGTACTTCTATCCTCTTTTTATTTCTTCTGTTTGTTCTCCAGCTTGAACTCAGGGTCTGGGTGCTGTTCCAGAAATTTTTCCCAGTTCTGCCAGTTGAACCACAGCTAAACTCCAGGATTTTTTTCTGTTTTGGTGTTTAATTAGAAATGAATATAATGTAGAGCCAGACCAGATTTATGAGGCTGAAATCTGAGAATGAAAGTTGGTGCCAGCCTGGGCAGGAAAGTACATGATATCTCCAATTATAACCACTAAAAAGCTGAGATTAGTAGAGCTTTGAGCAAAACAGTACAAGTTCAAGCAACAGGACTCACACACAGACATACACACACAAGTCGTAGGGACTTTCCAACTTGGTCTGGCCCTTAAATATTATCCAGATTTTACTCTCCTGAGTAACAAGAATTAGAGTCATGAGCCACCAGTGATGGGCTGATTGGCTCATTGCAGCCCATAGTTATTGGTTCTTCTTATCTTCACGTCTTCTTTGCATGTATTCATTTCATTTTTTGTGAGTGCGCTGGTGCTGGAGCCAGAACTCATGCAAGGCATGGCCTGTTTCAGGAGGCTAAAATCTGACCATCATGGTTCAAAGCCAGGCTGAGCAGGAAAGTCTAAGATCCTTACATCCCATTACTGCCAAAATTGTGGGAGTACTACAGTTGTAGCACCAGCATGGCCAACAAACAACTGTCTTCTGGACTTTCCTGCTTGAGTTGGCCTTTACAGTGGATACCCATATTTCTGCTTCCTGAAGTTCTAGAATTACAGGCATAAGTCACCAGCCCCAGGTTCTCTTCTTATTAACATTTTTGTGACCCTGAGGCTGGATCTCTGGGCCAGGACACTGTTTCATAGCTTTCTCATTCAAGGCTGGTGATTTACAATTCCAATTACAGCTTCACTTCTGTTTTCATATTTGTTTGTTTTGCTGGTGACTTGGTGATAAGAGACCATAACACTGTATGTATCTTAGTATTTAGGATTACACTAAAAATCCAAAAACTCATGACTCATTTTGAAAATTTAATTGGATTTTCTTACACATTTCTTTATTTTCTAATTTTATTTCCGTATGTATGCTGGGCTTGTAGCTATAAATCAGAGCCTAGGTATTTTCCCAGATCCTTTTTTTTTTTTTTGCTGGTCGAGGGGCCTGAACTCTGGGCCTGGGTGCTTTCCCTCAGCTCTTCAGCTTGAAGCTAGAGCCCTACCATATGTGCTACAGTGCCACTTCTTGCTTTTACTGCTTATGTGTTGGTGAGGAATTGAACCCAGGGCCTCATGCATGCATGCCAAGCACTCCCCCCTTGAATCACCTTCCCAGTACCAACCCAGTACACTTTTAATACTAGCCCACTAATAAGTGAGCCACAGCACAATTTGGAGCTTTAAAAAAAAATGTAGTTGGCTAATAGAGTTGAGTCCATGCACTCCCATTCCTTGGCTGGCTTTGAACATTTATTCTCATATGTGAGACCCTTGAGTAAGTACAATAACAAGTGTAAGCTACCTCAGTATTGCTCATTTTCAACTCTGAAATTGGCTCTCCCTTTTCTTCTTCTATTTTTGTTCTCATTTATTTATTTTATTCTTATGTGTGCTGGTTCTGGAGCTTGATCGCAAGGTGTGGGTGCTGTCCCAGAAATCATTGTCTCATTTCAGCCATTGGAGCTATAGCTCAACCTCCAGGTGTTTTTTTTCTTCTTCTTCTTTTTGGTGGTTCATTGGAGATAAGAGTCTCATGAAAATCACAGAATGAATCAGTAAGCTGAAATCTGAGGATCACAGTTTGAAGTCAGTCTACACAGGAAATTCCATGAAACTCTTTACCACCAATTAGCTGGTAGTGATCCCTCTAATGAGCTGAGAGTAATAGAACACTAGCCTTGAGTAAAGTAGAACAAATTTCACTCGTCACGCACAGAAAAAATGTCCCATGTACTTTGCTGCTTGGGCTTGCCTTTAAATGTTATTTTCTGATGAGTTCCATGAAGATGGCAAAGGAGCAGCTGGAGGCTAAACAAGCTCTCACATACAAAGCAGTTTTAATGTTCCAGTGAACAGTCCTATGCCAGAGAATCAAACAAGTGTGCCATCACGGTATAGAGAGTTAGGCCAGAGAGAGAAAATTGAGACAAGGAGACAGATCTGAGTACTTGCCTGTAGCCGCGGCTGTGGCGGTGGTGGCAGCCGTAGCCATGATACCTGCAACACAGATAGTCAGGTACAAAGGTGCCAGATGTGGTGGGCAAGCAGATTCTACTCAACACCAGCAAGAAGTGACAAGGAGCACACATCTTCACCCTGCAGTTCACAGACCAGAGACGACCCAGGAACCAAGACTCCAGCATGAGTAAAAGCCTGAAATCCTCACTCTTTCTCAGGGAGAAGAGGAGGGAAGGCCACCCCTCCCTCCCTCTACTGGAAATCTCCATCTTTGATACTGACAAAGGACTGGCTGAGCAGCTAACTCCAAATCAGGCCTTGGAAAAAAACAAAAACAAAAACAAGAGTCATTTAGCAGGTCACAGGAACCTAACCTGACCTTCCAGGCTCAGCTCCCCCCAGGGAAAGTCAACCAGCTTGGGCCGCCAGCCCCAGGAGTGGCTTTCTTCACTGGGTAAACAGAGCCAGAGGCTGCCCCTTCCTACAGCAGCCTTGACAATCAATTGAAATTCAGTAAACATAAACCCTGAGAATGGCTCCAGGCTGGGCTATGTGAGTTTCTCAGAAGCTAGTTTTTCAAGGATGACACTGCAGAAAGGCTTCAACTGTACCCAGAACCTAGACTCATCACAGCATATCCAAACTGGAGGAAACAGCCATGTCCCTCTTTTATGATACTCAAAGCAGATCTCTCTCCCATTGAAGTAGCCTGGAAGGAGGATCACAAAATCCTTGATAAAGCAAAGCATTTTTCTGCCTGATCAAACTAACTTAAGAAACCATCCAAGCTACAGTAATATCAAACACCTCAAGCAGACTAGAGACTCCAACAAGAGACTGGTTACAGACACAAGGGATATCCTGGATCATCCCACCCTCGGAAGAAATTTAAAGAACTCTTTTTTGTACCTTTTATTAAAAAATTACTTTTCTAAAAGTTTTTTTTTAATTTTAATTTTAACTATAATTTTTTTTTGTTTTCTGTTAACTTTTTTCTTCCTCTTATAATTTCTATTTTAGGGGTATATGTGTGTGTACTTTTTTTTCTTTAATTTTTTTTTGTTTAGCTTTACTGATCATTTGATCCTTTTTTTCTTTCCTTCTCATTCTTTTCACTTTTTTTTCTTTCATTATTCTTTGCAAGACTTAATTCCTGTTTTGCTCATCTTCAGATGTACCCGTAGTTGATTATTAGATCTTAGCCCCATTTTGTACACACTTAGACCAGAAATTTATTACTCAATTGAAAACTGCCTAGACATAAATTTCTTAATAGCACTACTACCTCTTTATACCTATATAATATTTTAAGCATTTTTATTTTTAAGTTTGCCACAGCTCCTTTCTATCCCTCCCCTGCTCTTATTCTATCCACATTCATCTCTGGATATTGTTTTCAAATTTGTATACTTCTTAAGTGTTGTACTTCTTAATTTTTAATATTTGTTTTTGTATTTTTTCTTGTCTCTTCGCTTTCTCTTCTTTTTTTCCTCTCCCTCTGCTATCATTCTATCCAACCTTTTTCCCACTTTGAGATTAAAACTTAGTTAACTCACCCTCTGCCTTTCCACATCCCTCTATTCTATTTTTATCCACATCTCTCCCTAAACCTAATGATTTCTGTTTGCCAATTTCTTCTTTGTGGTTCGTAGCCCATTAATACATACTTGTCTGATGTTGAATAGGTATATCTGTTTAACTAGATTGTATCTGCAGACTATTGACTGTGCAATTACACACTTTGGTTGATGTTTGCCTTAAAATAGTGTGCTAGGACAAAACTGGTTTACTTTCATCGCAAATGAGCAGGGCAACCCAGAAAAACACAAGAAAAATGACAAGTACAGGTATCTCAACCAGCCCTACAAAAGATTCTTAAAGATGTCCTACACATAGAAAACCAACAAGAACATAATAAAGGCCAAGAAACCTCACCCAAACTGAGAATCCAAGAACCATAGGAAGAACCCAGTTTTCACAGCCTCCAAGAAGGTGGATAAAATGGCAGGAACTCCCAAACACCTGTCTCTCAACATTAACGGTCTTAACTCTCCAATTAAGTGACAGAGACTGTCTAGTTGGACTAAAAAGCATGATCTTTCAATCAGGTGCCTTCAGGAGTCACATCTTGCCCATAAACACAAACATATTTTCAGTTTGAAAGTCTGGAGCAAAACCTAACAAGCAAACGGCCACAATAAACAGGCAGGAGTTGCAATCCTAATATCAGATAAAATAGACTTCAAATTAAAATTTGTGAGAAGAGTTAAAGAAGGTCGCTACATACTGATTAAAGGATCTCTCCTTCAGGAGGATATTACAATTCCAAATATCTATTCACCAAACAACAGAGAACCCAAATTTATCCACGAAACACTACTTTCCCTCAAATCCCACATAGATCCAAAGGCATTAATTGTTGGGTACTTTAACACTCTACTTTCCGCACTAGATAGATCAACTCGACCAAAACTCAACAGAAGAACCACAGATCTAAACAACTGCATAGATCAACTATATTTAACAGACATCTACTGAATATTTCACCCAGCAGCATCAGAATAAACGTTTTTTCTCAGCAGCACATGGAACATTTTCCAAAATAGACCACATTTTAGGACACAAAACAAACTTGTCCAAATTCAGAAACATTGAAGTTTTACTTCTCATTCTCTCAGACCGAAAGGGAAGAAAATTAATACTGAACACCAAAAGCCACCAAAGAAAATCCTGTAACACATGGAGGCTGAACAACACACTCTTGAAGCACCAGTGGGTCATGGAAGAGATTCGAAAGAAAATTCAAATGTTCATGATATTCAACAAAAATTAACAAAAAAAATACCAGCTCCTCTGGGACACAGCAAAAGCAGTACTCATGGGCAAGTATATAGCTCTGAGCTCCTACATCAACAAATTGGAGAGATCTGAAACCAACAATTTAATGAGACATCTGAGACTCCTTTATAAAAAGCAGCAAGATAAACCCCAATCCAGTAGATGGAAAGAAATAATTAAAATTAAATCAGAATTAAATGTATTAGAATTAAAAAAAAAAACAAACATAGGAAGTATCAACAAAACAGAGTTTGTTCTTCGAAAAAAATGTACAGATCCTTAGCAAATCTTATCAGAAAAAGAAGAGAACACACCCAAACAAATAAACTCAGAGATGGGAATGAAAACATCACCACAGAAACATCCAAGATTCAGAACATCATGGGAATTCTTCTCAAAACTTTATGCTAATAAGTTTGAGAAATTGGCAGAAATGAACCTTTTCCTAGCAAATATTTGCATGCCGGGACTAAACCAAGATAAGTTTAATCATCTGAACAGAACCATATCAAGCATTGAAATAGAAATAGCAGTAAGACACTTCCCATCTAAGAAAAGCCTAGGATCAGTTGCCTTTACAACAGAATTCTACAAGGCCTTCAAAGCAGAGCTCACACGAATACTCCTCCAACTCTTCAATGAAATTGAAAGAGAAATTTCTCTACTGAACTTATTCTATGAAGCCATCATGACCCTCATCTCAAAACCAGGCAGGGACTCATCAAAGAAAGAGTACTATAGACCTATTTCTTTGGTGAACATTGATGTAAAACTTCTCAGCAAAATTTTGGCCAATCGACTTCAACAATTTATCCAAAAAATCATACATCCTGATCAAACAGGATTCATTTCAGGGATGCAAAACTGTTTCAATATATGCAAATCAGTTAATATTATTCATCACATCAACAGGAGCAAGGATGAGAACTACATGGTTATCTCGATAGATGCAGAACAAGCATTTGACAAGATCCAACACCCCTTTATGATGAAGGTTCTGGAAAAATTAGGAATCCATGGAACAGTCCTCAATAAAATAAAGGCTGACAAACCTACAGCCAGCATTATACTTAATTGTGAAAAACTACAGCCATTTCCTCTTTACTCAGGAATGAGACAAGGATGTCCACTCTCTCCACTGCTCTTCAATCTGGTATTAGAATGCTTAGGTACAACAATAAGACAAGATGCAAACATAAAGGGTATCCAAATAGGGAAAGAAGAAGTAAAACTCTCTCTCTTTGCAGATGACATTATCTTCTATTTAAAGAATCACATAGACTCCACTCCCAAATTTCTCCAGCTGATTCAAAGCTTTGGCAAAGTATCAGGGTATAAAATTAGCCCACCCAAAATCAATGGCTTTTCTGTATGCCAACAATGAGAAAAGTGTGCCTGAAATTCGGAAAGCAACCCCATTTGTAATAGCCCCACAAAAAATAAAATACCTAGGAATTAACCAAAGAATTGAAGGACCTCTATGAGGAAAACTTTAAAAACTTAAAATAGGAAATCAAAACAGAACTTAGAAAGTGGCAAAAACCCCCATTCTCCTGGTGTAGAAAGATCATCATCTTAAAAATGGCAATACTTCCCAAGGCTATCTACAAATTCAATGTGATACCTCAAAGGTTAGAATATGTGAGGCAGTGAACATTTGTTGCTTGTTTCAGAGTAGAGCAACACGTAGTGCTAAACCACCTGGTTGTGTGCCCTTATAAGACCTGTAAATCCTTAGCTTGGGGCTCTCCTCCTGGGCTTCTCTGTGTTCGAGCGTAGGTCAAGGCCTTAGCTGCAGCCCATCATTTAAATAAAACAGCTGTAGAGTCTGACTATTGGTGATCTTCTTGGTGGTTGTCCTGCGAACTTGGCATAACATTAGTGGGGGCTCATCCAGGATACCCGCAAAGACCACCGAGACTTCAGACTCCAAAGGTAAAACTGTGCTTTCTTTGTTAATATGTCTTGTCCTGTCATTTGTCTGTTTTGCTTTTCTTTTCCCTGGTGAGGATGGCCGCTCCGATACCTAAAGGGTTGTCGAAGGGGACAGGCTTGCTCTACAAACCTGGAGGAACTGGGAGATGCCCCAGATCCTCTTGTGGGGCCGGGGTAACCCTGCTGTGTGGAGCTGGGGTCTTTGCAACCCCACCGTGTGGGGCGGGAGGATCCCCGCTGTGTGGGTGGGGAGGGTCATTGGAACCCCGCCGTGTGAAGCTTTTTTTCATAACTGTCAGGCCTGTATGTGTTTTGTTTGTACTGTTTATTGTTTGTTTGTTTGTTTGTTTGACTATAAGACTGATGGGACTGGAAAACATGGGAACCACTCCATCTGGCCTCCTAGACTTACATAAAGAAACTAAGATAGAGGAAAAGAAATTGTACCTCCCGGTTTTTCAGGGTGATAACTTGGAAGAAACGTTTCCTCTCCCATACTCCCAGGTTCCTTTTGCAGAATCTGAGAATGATCAAGAGGAGGAGGGAGCTATAGAACCCTCGGCACCTGCCCTTAAAATTTCTGAGGGGCTGGTCACTCGACGATGCCATGGTATCAACACCCCTTTTATTGCAGCTGTTTTTGCCTTAAGAGCTGTAGGTCCTGTAGATGCAGATGGTCAACAGCAACTCCAATACTGGCCATTTTCTACTAGTGATCTATACAATTGTCTCACCCAAAATGCCCCCTTTTCTGCGAAACCTCAGGATTTAATTTGTTTGCTTGAAATTATTCTCTTTACTCATCAGCCCACTTGGGATGATTACAGTCAGCATTTACAGGTACTTTATACCACCGAAGAGAGAGATGGTATCCGAGAGGTGGCCCGGAAACATATCCCTATCCCAACAGGAGCGCCCATTGTGGATCCTGCCCTGATCGCTGCCTATTTTCCTGAGATCCAACCAACATGGGACTACAATATGGTTGAAGGTAAGGAGCGACTCCTCATCTACCACCATGCTCTGTTGGCAGGTCTCAAGGCAGCGGCTCACAAACCTATTACTATGGCCAAGGTTTATGATGTAAGACAGGGAGGAAGTGAATGTCCGGCAGAATATCTTGAGTGGCTTATGGAAGCTTTTAGTCAATATACCCCATATGATCTTGAGAACCAGGAGTCGCTCAGACGATTATGTTTGCCTATACAAATCAAGCTGCACCAAACATAAAGCGAAAGTTGCAGGCTCTAGACAGATTTGGTGAAAAGTCTATTAGGGATCTAGTAGCCACGGCAGAAAAGGTTTACAATAAGAGAGAGACCGGAGCAAAGACAGAAAAGGAAATAGAGAGAACATGAAATTGAGCATGAAAAGAGAGACTGGGCCAAGGAAAAGAGGTCAGATTTGTTGGACTCGCCACTATCACATGCTGAGCATACCTGGTTCACAGATGGCAGCAGTTTCATTTGAGATGGTAAAAGGTACGCAGGGGCAGCAGTCACACTGAGATAGTGTGGGCAGAAGCTCTCCTCCAGAGAACGTCTGCAAAAAGAGCAGAACTAGTGGCACTAACAAAAGCCCTACAAATGGGAAAAGGGAATAGACTACATATTTACACGGGCAGTCGGTATGCTTTTGCCACTGTGTATGTCCATGGAGCCATTTACGAAGAGAGGGGGCTGCTGACAGCTGAGGGAAAAAATGTTAAAAACAAACAAGAAATTTTAAACCTCATCCGGGCCATATGGGAACCAGCAAATATTGCCATTATGCACTGTCCTGGCCATCAAAAGGGAACTGATTCTATAACCAAAGGAAAAAACTTGGCCAATCAGGCAGCTAAGGAGGCAGCCCTCCAGTCCAGAGTGGAAGTACTGACTTTAGTAGACCCAGGGACATGAACTTTGACTCCTGAGCCTCAGTACTCCCAAGAAGACTTGGAGTGGATAAAGAAAATTCCCATGGCCTATAAACCCCTGGACAGAGAAGGAAAAAATAGACTGGTGGAAAAATGGTGAGGGGAAACTTATCTTGCCACAAAGATTGGGCAAAGGGATTCTTAAGAGAATCCATCGGGTTTCTCACATGGGAACCCGAAGATTGCAAGACTTGCTCTGACACTCAGAAGTAAAGTTAGGCAAGGAAATCAACATATTGAGGACATTGTTAAAAATTGTAAAGCCTTTCAGCTCAGCAATACCCCCAATCAACAGGTTACAAAAGGAGCTCGCCTCTGTGGAGATAGGCCAGGTGTGTATTGGGAAGTAGACTTCACAGAAATTAAAACTGGAAAATTTGGATATAAATATTTGCTAGTTTTTGTAGACACCTTTTCAGGATGGGCTGAAGCCTACCCAACAAAGCATGAGACCACAAACTTCCTGGCTAAAAAGACCCTGGGAGAAATCGTACCCTCGTATGGCTTCCCATCCACCATCGGGTGGGACAATGGACCCGCCTTCGTTTCAAAAGTAAGTCAGGGAATAGCTGTGGCACTGGGGAAAGATCAGGGCTGGTAGAAAGAATGAATAAGACTCTAAAAGAGACCTTAACTAAATTGGCCTTGGAGACTGGCGCAGACTGGGTATTGCTCCTTCCTTTTGCCTTGTTTAGAATAAGAAATTCACCCTATCGGCTTGGCTTTACTCCTTTTGAAATAATGTATGGACACCCTCCACCCATTATCCCTAGCCTTCAGACTGAACTGCTTGCTGAATTGGATGATAGTGAATTTCTGTGTAAGCTTGACTATTTACAGCTGTTGCATAAGAGTATATGGCCCCAGCTTAGAGTATTATATGATTCTGCTTCTATTCCTACCTCCCATTTGTTTAAACCAGCGTCAGGGTGTTTGTTTGAAGGCACAACTTGAGATCCCTGGAACCACTGTGGAAGGGACCTTACATGGTGCTATTGGCTACACCTACTGCCCTTAAGGTGGACGGCATTGCTGCTTGAATCCACTGCCCCCATGCCAGACCGGCTGACCCCTTTGCCCTGGACGACCATGGGGAAACATGAGAAGTCTCCAAGCATCCTACTCAGCCAATCCACATATGCCTCAAGAAAAGAAACATGGAATGATTGTTATTGGTTTACTCGTTCAAGATCAAGAGCTGTTGGAGTTTAGTTTTGGGCCAGAGCCATAAGATTGGGGCTCAGGACCAGAAGTCAAGGAGGAGGGAATGAAAGTTTAGAGTATTTGAAGCACTGACCATTTGTTGCTTGTTTCAGAGCAGAGCAACACGTGGTGCTAAACCACCTGGTTGTGTGCCCTTATAAGACCTGCAAATACTTATCTTGGGGCTTTCCTCCGGGGCTCCGCTGTGTCGGAGTGTAGGACGAGGCCCGAGCTGCAGCCCATTTAAATAAAACAGCCATACAGTCTGACTCTCGGTGGTCTTCTTGGTGGGGATCCTGCGACCTTGACATAACAGTACCTATCTATATCCCAACCTCATTCTTCAAGGAAATAGAAGAGGTAATCCAAAAATTCATGTGGAACCATAAAAGACCCCAAATAGCAAAAACGATCCCCAAAAGAAAGAAAAATGCTGGAAGAATACAATACCAAATTTCAAACTCTACTACAAAGCCATAGTAATCAAAACAGCTTGGTACTGGCACAAGAATAAACTTCAGGACCAATGGAATAGAATTGAAAACCTTGAAATGAACCTACAGACCTATAGCCATCTAATCTTCAATAAGGAAGCTAAAAAAACAGAATGGAAGAAAGACACCCTCTTCAGTAAATTGTGCTGGCAAATTGGTTAATCACGTGTAGAAAACTAATGCTAGATCCTTATATATCACTGTGAACTAGAATCAACTCCAAATGGATCAAGAAAATGTGGTATATATACACAATGGAATTCTATGCCTCCATCAGAAAGAATGACATTTCCCCATTTGTTAGGACATGGAAAGACTTGGAAAAAATTAAATTAAGTGAAGTAAGCCAGGCCCAAAGAAACATAGGTCCCATGATTTCCTTTATTTGCAATTACTAGTTTATGTCTGAGACAAGCAGAAATGGTCAGATAAGTTGATGTTAGGAATTGAACCCTAAGATATGTATTCAAATATTTTTTCTTTCATGTGATTGTTTCTAACACATTTATAAGATTATTTCTTTGTTCCTTTCTATGTCCTTCCCCCACGGTATAACCTCTACTTTCACTGTATTTGATGTTGTTATAATTTGTGGAGGGGAAGGGAAAAAACTAATCATTTAAATAGGGATACATGTGGACCCATTGCAACAATGATACGTACAAGTTGTTATGTCAAAAACGAACTTTACAACTTTGGTGCGGGCGAGGAGGATTTGGCGGGGGTACAGGGAGGTGTATGGGATGGTAAGGGGAAACAAAGGAGGAGGCTACAATGCTTGATAAGAAATGTACTCATTATCTTGCCCATGTAATTGTAACCCATCTGTATAGTATTTTCACAATAAAAAAAAGAAAAAAAATGTGATTTTCTGGCTTTAGCCTCCTATGTAGCTAATACAACCTGTGTAAGACACCAGTGATTGATTAATTCAAAATTCTGTCACTGTCTATTCCTTTCCTTTTTCTACATTTCCTTATTTCTTTTGTGTTGGCCCTGAGGCTTGAACTCAGGCTATTAGTCTTTTTATGTCTTTTATATAACTTGATTCAGTTTTGTTGTTCTAAAGTTTTATTTGTTTATGTTGCTATTTCTATTTTATATGAGTAAATTTATATATCACCTGTAGTCCTATAAAGTTTTTTTTTGTTGTTGTTGTTGGTCGTGGGGCTTGAACTCTGGGCCTGGGGGCAGAGCCTCAGCTATTCAGCTCAAGAAAAGCACTCTATCACTTGAGCCATAGGTTTCTGGATGTTATTTGGAGATAAGTCTCACAGAGTTCCTGCCCATGCTCATTTTGAACTGTAATCCTTAGATCTCAGCCTCCTGAGTAGCTAGGAATACAGACATGAGCCACCAGCACCTGGCCAAAGTTGTATGTTTTTGTTTTGCTTGCTTGACTGATTAGAACCTAAAATTGTTCATCTGTTGTAAAATTTGCAATAGTTTTATTGCCAAGAATAGTGAAATATTTAGAATTACGTATTTTGAGAAAATATAGCCGATTAGGTTTTATTGTTTTAAAGTAAAGAATATCTTTTTTGTATACCCTGAAGTCTGAGTTCAGAACATGTAGTTATTGACAGGAACCCTCCTGTGTGAACCACATCCTTGTTCTCATTTTTTAACCAATCATCTATTAAATAATTTGAAGTTCATAAGGCATCTTTTGTTAAGAATAAGTAAAATAAGCCTAAGCTCCTGCATTTTGAGTAACAAAATAAATCCTATTATTAAGAATGTATAGACACAAAAAATGAAACATCCTAAGAACAAATAATCTTATCAATAAATAGGCAAGTGAATTGACTAGATAGTTCCCCAAACAGATATAGGTGTCTAAGGAATATTTGAAAATATTCAACTTGCTTAGTAATCAAGGAAGTGTAAATAAAATCTATGTTGAACTTCCATCTCTGCCTAATCAGAATGCCTATTATAAACAAAAACAGGTATATTTTAGATATGAGACCCTTGTCTGTTGAATGGCTAGTGAATCTGTAGGCTTTCTCCTGATCTTGCTAGCTATGTCCTTTGCCATGCAGAAGCTCTGCAACTTCATGTAATCCCATGTGTGCAACCTTTCTTTCATTTGCTGTGTTTCTGGGTCTCTATTAAGAAAATTTCAGCCTGTGCCAAGGAGAAGTAGGGTTACTCCTATTCCATCCTGTAATGTTTTCAGAGGGTCTGTTTTGTCTCCGAGGTCATTGGTCCATTTGAACTTCATTCTGGTGCCGAGTGATAGATAAGGATCTAACTTTAGTTTTCTAAACGTGATTAATCAATTTTGCCAGCACAATTTTGCCAGCACTGAAGAGGCTGTCTTTCTTCCATTCTATTTTTTAGCTCCCTTATGGAAGATTAGATGGCTATTTGTCTGTAGGTTCATGTCTGCCTTTTCAATTCTATTCCATTGTTTCTGAGGACTGTTCTTGTGCCAGTACCAATCTGTTTTGATTACTATGGCTTTGTAATGGAGTTCAAAATTTAGTATTGATATTCCCCCAGCACTGTTCTTTCTGTTAAGGATCATTTTTGCTATTCAGGATCTTTTATTGTTCCATATGAATTTTTGTATTGCCTCTTCTATTTCCTTGAAGGATGAGGTTGGAATATAAAACAGACAAGAGTTTCATATCTAAAATATACCTGGATTTAAAAAAAAATTAAATCCTCCAACAACAAATCCTCAAAGAAACAATTGCCCAATAAATAAGTGGGCGAAAGACTTAAAGAGAAACTTCTCTGAAGAGGAAAGAAGGATGGCCAATAGACACATGAAGAATTCCCCACCTCCCTAGCCATAAAAGAAATGCAAATCAAAACAACATTAAGATACCACCTAACACCAGTTAGAATGGCTAAAATCAGGAACTCTAATAACAACAGATCCTGGAGGGGAGGTGGACAGAAGGGAGCCTTACTACATTGTTGGTGGTAATGTAAACTTGTTCAACCACTTTGGAAAGTAGTGTGAAAGTTCCTGAAAAGACTCCACATAGATCTCACCTATGTCCCTGCAATCCCACTTTTGGGCATTTACCCAAATAATCACAAACAAGACCACACTAAAGCTACCAGCACAACTATGTTTATTTCAGCATTATTTACTATAACTAAGATCTGGAACCAACCCAGATGCCCCTCAGTAGATAAATGGTAAAGAAAATGTGGTATATATACACAATGGAATTCTATGCCTCCATCAGAAAGAATGACATTGTCCCATTCGTTAGGAAATGGAAAGACTTGGAAAAAATATATTAAGTGAAGTAAACCAGGCCCAAAAATACATATGTCCCATGGTTTTCTTATTTACAACAACTTGTATATGTATGAGACAAACAGAAAAGGTCAGATAAGTTGACGTTAAGTGAAATGACCCCAAAATAAGGATGCAAATGTTTTTTTTTTCTTTCTTTCTAGTGTTTCTAACTTATTTATATGTTGATTTCTTTGTTGGTTTGTATGTCTTTCCCCCACGTTATAACCCTTGCTTTCACTGAACTTGATGTTGTTATAATTTGTGAAGGGGAAGGGAAAAACAAATTGTTTAAATTGGGATATGGGTGGACCCATTGCAACAATGAGATATACAAGTCATGTGGGATAATGAACTTTACAACTTTGGCGAGGGGGGCATGAGATGGGCGGGGGGTGTGAGATGGGAAGGGATGGGAAGTGGAAACAAAGGATGGGGCAACAATGCTTGATAAAAAATGTACTCACTACCTTTCCCATATAATTGTAACCCCTCTGTACATTATTTTCACAATAAAACCAAAAAAGAAAGCAGAAATACTCACAAGGAGGTGGGGGGAAAGGTACCCTACACAATATTGGCAATTAAGTGAAACAGTGTAGCCCCAAAAGAAATCAGTGTGGAAGTTCCACACAAGAAATCCTACATATACTCCTGAAGAAATGTAAATCATCCCTACAGTAGAGCTATCTGCACACACATTTTTTTCAGCAGGATTCAAAATAATCACATTCCAGAATTGGCCACCACAGGCAGAATAGTGTGTAAAACTATTATCGCCAATTAACAATAAAAAAAATCTGGGACTATACCTGTGCACCAAGTGGCAGAGTACCAGACTTGATGAAAAAAAGCCAATCAAGTGATTATGGCCCTAGGTTCAATTCTCAGAACTGGCAAATACACACACACACACACACACACACACACACACACACACACACACACACACACACACACACACACACACACACACAAACACACACACAAAATCAATGCTTACTATATTTTTTAGCCAAGCTTCTTATTCACCTTATATCCATGTACCTATGACAGAGCTAAATATAATGGGAAAGCAATATTTATAATGATAAATTCTATTGAAGAACACCATTTCTTTTTCTTGTTTTGTTTTATTTATATGGTCACTGGGTTTGAACTCACAGCCTGAGTGCTGTCCCTGATCTTTTTAGCTCAAGGTTTGTGCTCTACAACTTAGCTACAGTGCCACTTCCAGTTTTGTGGTAGTTCATTGGAGATAAAGAATCTCAAGGAATCAGAAATCTACACACTGATTTCTAACTGCAATTCTCAGATTTCAACTTCCTGAATTGGTAGAATTAGAGGCCCAATCCACCAATGCCGGGCTAGAATCTGATTATTTTCACCACTGCTCATTGGAACAGTTCAATTCTTTTTACTCCAGAACACTTGCCAAGCACAATTCTCTCTGGATGGCAATCGAGCAAATAGAGAGGCGCCAGTAGCTCACACCTGTAAATCCTAGCTATTGAAAAGTCTGAGACCTGAGGGTAGTGTTCAAAGCCAGTCAGGGCAGGAAAATCTGGGGGACTTTTAGTCCCAATTAACACAAAAAATCCATATGTTCAGCTGTGATGCAAGCAGTAGAGCTCTACCTTGATCAAATAACTCAGGGATAGACCTCAGGCCCTGAGTTCAAGCACAAGGATGTAGCAAATCCTGGGTCCCTCCAGATCAGGCAGGTAGCCAACCATGGCATGGGATCCACATCATTTCCATCTCCAACTTGTTGGTCAGACTCCTGTGAGTCCCTTGTCCAAGGTGCTGGCTGTAGGATCTGGTCCCTGAGAGGCTTCCATTGAACTTCTCTATAGTTCATGGTCCACTTTACATAATGAAGACTGCTGCCAAATAGGTGTGTGTGTGTGTGTGTGTGTGTGTGTGTGTGTGTGTGTGTGTGTGTGTGTGTGTGTGTGTGTGTGTGTGTTTGTGTGTGTGTGTGAACAGCACATTATAATTAACATTATGTCATAATATTCTTATGAGAATTGTGTGCTTAACCCATGTGAAAAAAACTAACTAGTACCAAAATACCCAAAAAGGACCAGCTGATATTAGTACCAGTTATGGGTTAGTATTAACACTAGCATTAGTATAAATCAGAGCACATAGAAGGACCCATCTGATCTACCAGTTGAAAATTCAAGAATCATTTCCTCCTCTGCTGCATCTCAGGCAGTCAAAGACAAATCTTTTCAACAGACTTGGGGAAGAAGGAGTTAACTCCATCTGTAAGGCCCAAAAGAATCCCCATGCTGATAAATGAGTACTATCACACACACACACACACACACACACACACACACACACACACACTCACTTGTAGGTCCAGCAGTATTCTCAAGCATCTCCCCTGATCTGTGTACTCTATACAGCAAAGGCTAGAATTCGGTGGAAATAGGAGCAAAGCACCTTGTACACACTTCACCAGCTGTTAGACTGGTCTTCCACTGCCCAGTAATAGATGGATGTAATCTTTGTTGCTCTGCTCTGAGCTGCAGGAAAAGTGTCTTGCCTTGGGAGGACAGTGAAGGGATTAGTGTATCTACACAGGTAATATGAGGAGTCCTGCATCAGGAAAATACCTCTTTTAAGTGCTAGTTTATTAGAAAGCTTTGAGCACACTTGGCCAGTACTAACATATATTCATGTATTCTCCTTATTTTATTTAAATAAAAATCAATATTTATGAACTCTCATTTCTCCTTGGTTCTTCTGGTATATTCCTGTCATGTCTAATGCTTCACTTTAAAGCTTCATTCCCTCTTCTCTCTGGTGAACTTTCGTGAGAGTTATCAAGTAATTTTCTTATTTAATGCAACCAAGACGATGCTGATGAAGAAAACAGTGTTACCTTCAGGTTAGCTTAAATATCTGCTTTGATAAAGGAAGATGAGGGTCTTACAACCTTCATGCCAAAGGTACTGCCTCTGGAGATAGGGAATTGCATTTCCTCTGCCTTCCTAGCATCCAGGGTAACCTCTGGTCTCCCAGTAAAGGAATTCCTTTCTAAGAAAAAAAAACATTCCAACAAATTGCAGAAGGCCAGCAATCCACATTATTTCTGCTTAAGAACACTTCTCCTACCATATACTGATGATTCACACCCATGTCCCTAGCCATTCAAGAGTCTGAGAGCAGAGGATCTCGGTTCAAAGATTTCTGGGGCAAGAACAGTCCATGAAACTGAAACTTTTATCTCATTCACCACAAAAAGCCAGTAGGAGAGTGATGGGCCAAGCGGTACAGGACCACCCTTGAACAAGAGCTCATGGACAGTGCCCAGTCCTGGAGTTCAAGCATAATGCACACACAAACACACAGAGACACAGACACAGACACAGACACAGACACAGACACACACACACACACACACACACACACACACACACACAAAAGCTCGAAGTGGAGATGAGGCTCAATACTATAAGTTTAGTCTCTTTTTTTGTATTTTTTATTTTAAAAATCCTTGTTAGAGGGGTTGGTTACAGTTACATGAGCAAGGAACTGATTACATTTCCTATTGAGCATTGTTGCCTCCTCCTTTGTTTTCCACCTACCATCCCTTCCCTCCCACATCCACAACTAACCTCCCCACCCCCCACCCCCACCAAACTTGTAAAGTTCATTTTCAACTTAGTGTTTTGAACATCTTATTGTTACACTGGGTCAACCCACATGTGCAAAAACACAAAGTTTAGTCTTACGTGAAATTTTTTACTAAGGGAAAATGTCAATGCCCAGATTTCAATCCAGAATATCAATACACATTTTTTAAAAAGACTACTTTTGATAAGCTTACCAGACATAACTGATTCTCTTCTTTTTATGATACTGAGGTTTGAACTCAGGGCCTCATGTTTTCTAGATACACACTCTAATATTGAGCCACAGCTGTAATTTTTGCACTGTTTTTTAGACAGGGTCGCATTTCCTGCTCAGGTATTCAACTGGATTTCAGTCATCTTACTTTCCTCTGCAACTATTGCTGGGATGAGAGGTGCACACCACTATGCACAGCTTCTTCTGTTCAGATAAGGTCTCACAGAATTCTGCCTGGGTTGACCTGAAAACATAATTTTTGCAGTCTCAGACTCCCAAAAAGCTAAGATTATAAGTGCAGATCACTAAGCTCACCTTATTGAAGCCCTAGATTCAATCACCAATACAAAAATTGAAAATAAAAATAAATTCAAATGGAAAGACAGTATGGTAAGAGCAGGGAAAAGGGATGGAGTAATGATCCTGGGCAGCTCCTGACGTTCAATCTGATGGCTTTATTTACCAACATTGGAGAAGAAAATGAAACGATGTAACAAGAGAACCCTACATGCTTTTCCTTAGCAACCAGACAATCCTGCCTGTCTTTTCTCATTTATGCCAGAGCCAAAGGACTCAGTAGACCACGAGTAAGGAAGGAAGTTAGAGATGTGTAAGATGAAAAAGAACAAGCCCTGGACATGTTGGAAATCAAGACAGCCTCTGGAACCTTAGAACTGTTAAGTATTTCAGACACTAGTATTCCAAAGAAACCAAATGTTCAGAGAGAAGGCCAAGATATGCTCTGAGGTGTATAGATTTCCTTATTCAAAGAACACACAGACCTCCCAATGACACAATCCTCCCTGCCAACAGTAGTCTTTCACAGTGAGTCTCAGGGATTAAACCAACTGCCCTTTTCTACCCACCAGACACCAGCCCACATCCTGAGAGCACTGACAGCAGGGAGAGAGGGTTCATCCCTATAGCAACCCAAGAATGAAGCTCAGAGGACCACACCTAATTACATAATGTACTCAGACCTCATAAAGTTCCAACAGCTGCCCGAAGGTGTCTTTAGCTCTTCAAAAGGATCATGCTGTGATGCCTAGCTTTACAGCCCAAACTTCCCACCCAGTATTAGCCCTGTTGAATGGCATACAAGCCAATTAGGGCTCTCTGATAAATTTCCTAAAATAATCAGGCTCATTGCCAGAATCCAGTCACTTGTCCTCTGGTGACAAAGCCTCAAGACCATTCAAGACAGAAGCAGCCATCACCTCAACTCCACCTGCCATGGGCAGTTCAGAAATCCTTACTCTTTTGCTCCCACAGGCTCGGTTTAATTTTGGGATAATCTCACCAACACTGTCTCCTAATATCACTGTCCCCAAGGGCTGACACCCCTATCCAAGCAAATAGTCAAACAAGCTGGAGGTGTCCTCTTTGGGGAGGACAGACCAGCCATTCATGAGACCATTTCCAGGGGCTTCCCATCCCCCAGAAGCCTTGGATGGGTCATCTGCTCCCTCCAGCCGCAAGCCTACCACTCTTCCCAGACCCAAACTGACCACAGTATCCTTTAATAAGCTGGAAACTCATCTCCAAGTTTGGAAAGCTGCTGTCCCCAAACTCTTTGGCTGAGATGGTAGGCAGCTTCTTGTGCATTCAGGTGGCCCAAGTTGAACCTGCAAAGCCATCCAGCAAGGTTTATCCTACCAGCCTCATCCCTTGTTCCCTTGCCAACCTGGACAGCCCTGCTCCTTCCAGCTCCATTGCCCACCCTGTCTTTAGGGTGCCTCTGAGCGTAGTTTCTGCTTCCTGAACTTGCCCACATATTCTGAAAAGTGCACAGAGAAGCCTTAGGCATCTATTGGGCTCCAGAAGTCAGATCACAGGGAGACTTCTGCATCTCCCAGTCTTGCTCCTAGCACAGTCATCAATGGAGCAGTGCCCCCATGATCCAACGCAGACCTCTTACTTGGGTAAAAAAAGACCCTGTGCTTGTATCGCCCACAGTCAGCAGTCAGCAGTCCTGGCACATGGGCATCTACTGAGGCCACCCCAGTAGCTATGGGGGCTCTGACATCAAGACAGAGGCAGGCACACCCAAGCAGGCTGACGTTGGAGCAGCTCCTCTTCCTGGTGCAGGCATGGTGGCCTTTGAAGCAGAACATGACAGTTCACACACTAGAAGATCACAGTACACACTCTAAAAACTTGGTAAGCAATGGCCCTGTGCTCAGAGACCTGACAGAGGCAGGAAATCAGACAGAGATAGAGAGGGAGACAGACAGAGAGACAGAGAGACAGAGAGACAGAGAGACAGAGAGAGAGAGAGAGAGAGAGAGAGAGAGAGAGAGAGAGAGAGAGAGAGAGAGAGAGAGAGAGAGAGAGAGAGAGAGAGAGAGAGAGACTCTAGGCTATCTCTGATTTGGGTTTCAATATCCTTGCCGAGAAATGCATATTTTCACCATGAAATAAAAAGGAAAACTGCTAACTCTAACTCTGACGGAGTAGCTGATCAATCTAGACTTCCTAACATAAACAATCACAGAAGTGGAAGTTATGTGAAAAATAAATATATGTATATATAAAATAAATATGTAGACATATATGTATATTCACATATATAATGTGAATATGTAATGTATGTATAATTTATTATGTATATATGTATAACGTACAGGGAGAAAAAAAAATACATAGTGTTTGACAGAATAATGACCAAAACGTTCCCAAATTTGATTGAAAGAATGAACCCTTCTATGCAGGAATCTAGCAGCTTAAAGAAGTCAATTAATGTAAGTACACAGGTCCACACTAAGCCATTCTAATTAAACAGTCAAAGACAGAATACCTCCCAAAGCACAGACACACAACTCATCACACACAAGTGATCTTCAACAATGTTATGACAATTTCTTATCAGAAACTAGATTAACTATTAGCAAGGGCAACAAATTTAAGGTGCTAAGAGGACATATCTAATAGCCACCTTTCTTATTTTATTTTATTTTTTAGTGTGAAAATACTGTACAGAGTGGTTCCAATTACATGGGCAAGATGAGTACATTTCTTATCAAGCATTGTAGCCTCCTCCTTTGTTTCCCCTTCCCATCCATTCCCATCCTCCCCCTGCCCCCCACCCAATTCTCCCTGCTTACCCCCCACCCCGCACCAAAGTTTTAAAGTACATTTTTTGACATAATGACTTGTATATCTCATTGTTGCAATGGTTCCACCTATATCCCTATTAACCTTTCTAACAAATATATATCCTTTCTCCAAATGTGAGAGATGAGCTAAGTACCTAACAATGGTTCAGGAATATAATCTTAGCTACTCAGGAAGGTGAAGATTGTGGCTCAAAGCCAGCCTGGACCTTGTCCCCTCAAGAGCAAGTTGTAGGAAAGCTACCCTTGAGTTGGATGGAGTCCTTTTCGCTTTGTCATTGCTGGAACAAGATATAAGATAAGGTGACCATCAAGAATGGAGGCTATTGTCTAGTGTCTCCACGGATGCAATTTATGAGACTCAGGAGTTTTCCAGAAGGTCAGAGGATTTTGACCACTGATGTAGTGGTTTCAGGAATGGCATAATAGTGACCAGAGCAACCACAAGCCCACATGGAGTCTTAGCAACAGTCTTTGAAGACTATAAGCTAGAGTATCAATGCTGGCAAGCTATGATTGGTCCACTTTTTCTCTGACCTCACTGGCTCAGACTTTGATTGGTCCATTTCCTCTATGATGTCACTATGCCTGGCTGTGATAGCTCCATTTTGAGATGTCATGCAAGGTATATATGAAGCCAATGTGCTCCAACCTATGTCTTTTAACACCTCTGGGAGCTCTTGATTGGTGACCTGCTGGACTGACTCAAAGCTAAATTCGTGATTTTTTTGGTTGGGGAGGTGAGTTGTCGTTTGGATTTTGGTGTTTCTTTTTATTTTTTTCTGAGGTTTCCATTATTTTATTTAGTTAATTTTAGATAGACTTGCTACCTGCCATCATAGCAGAAGGATGGAAGAATACAAAGAATCCTCCTCCAGATCCTTGAAGAAGGATATCATCAAACAATAAAAGATGAAAGAGCTCATCAACCATGGTACCAATGGACAAGTGAGGCTATCCCATCCTTGCCTCACACACATGAAAGTGGCAGTTAAAATATTCCTGAAGGGAGAGTCCTCCAGTCATCAGTTAAAGAATGAGGTGGTCATTTTTAAGACGGTATGGCACAAACACATCAACAGGTTGTACCAGGTGATGGAGAAGGAAGAGTATGTGTATTTCATCATGGAATTGGCCAGTAGGGGATACCTCCTGGGGTGGATCTGAAGATCCTGCCACCTATATGAGGATGAAACCAAGAGGCTCTTCACACAAATTGAAAGTGCTGTTCACTGCCCATACCAGAACAGAATCACAAACTGAAACATTAAGTACAACAACATCCTGTTGCATACCAAAGGCAATATCAAGGTCAGTGGTTTGATCTGAGCATCTGGTTCACCCTGGGGCAGTTGCTATCGAATGTATTTGCTGCTGAGCTATTCCACCACCTAAATTTTCCTGGAAGAAAGAAATGATTGCTGGGTGTCGCTGGCTTACACTTGTAAGCCTAACTATTCAGGAGTCTGAGATCTGAGGATCATGGTTCAAAGCCAGCCGTGGCTGGCTTTACCCTCTGATCAAACTCATACTGATACCAAAGACTAATTTGAGGAGGAGATGGCAGTGGATAGAGGTGGCTAGCAAAATAGTTACCACTCTTGTCAGAACAAGCTGCTGAATGTGGACCCAGGAACAGAGCAGTTCAGGACAAAGGGGAGGAAAGGGCTGAGAGATATCAAAGATAACTTGACTTGAAAGCCAGAAAGCCTCTTATTGAGATGGGAGAGATTTGTAGGTGGTCTACTAAAAGAAAGGGTTGTAAATGGGATCCACAAATGGAAATGAAAACCCTATTTGCCCAGAAAACCCCAAGAAGACAGGTAAATCAACTGCCTTAGGTTTCCTCAGGAGGGATTCCAGCCAAGGGACATCTTGTACTGCAGTGTAAACTGAATGTTGTAGTTATCAAAGCATGTAATTTTTGTGGATTGTATCAATTCCTTCCATATACAAAACTACTTGAATTACTCTTGAACTACACCCTAGTCTTTAAAAATATAGTTTGTTTAATTTTATTCCGTTATTCTTTAAGATGCAGTCTCATCATGTAGCCAAGTCAACTTCATAATTCTGCTGCCTTGTCTCCCAAGTTTTGGGTTAACAGCTGTGTACCTCTATGTCATGCATCATCCTATTGTCTGTACATTTCCTTAAGTTTTAATACTTTATTTTATCCCTTGGCAGGACTACAGTTTTGATTGAGAGGCTGGTGCTGGGCAACCAAGTGCTCTACCCCTTGACACCTGCCCCCAGCCCTTGCTCTTCATTTTACTTTAAATAAGCTCTTATTGTACTATTTTGCTTGGGTCAGCATCAGACTGTGATTGTAAGGTTTTTCCTGCTGGGAACCTTTTTTTGTGCTTTCATATATTTTGTAAATATAATTTTTCAGCCGAGGGCCAGTGGCTCACACCTATAATCTTAGCTAGTCAGGAGGCTGAGATCTGAGGATTGTGTTTCAAAGCCAGCCCACGGAGGAACATTCGTGAGACTCTTATCTCCAATAAACCACTAGAAAACAGGAAGTAGCACTGTGGCTCAAACAGTATAGCACTCGCCTTGAGATGAAGAGCACAGGGACAGCGCACAAGCCCAGAGTTCAAGCCCCACGACCGACAAAAAATAAAATAAATCAAAAATAACTTTTTATCTTATTAAAATGAAGCTACACATAGGTGTTACCTTTATATAAGTCATTTTAAAATCCAAAGCCTTATTTTAAAAGAGTAAAAATGCATAAAATCACTAAAAGTTATCTCTAGAAAAAAATGACTACCAGATTAAATGTTTTTGGATTCTGGGTCAGTAGCATTTGGTATTGTTCTCACTTCAGCTCTAGACAATGCTACATAGTTCCAGGGCTGCATGGCCTAAATAAAAACAAGTAAAAAGTAAAAAACAAAAATGATCCTTTAGAGCACAGTTGTGGAAGATTTGAAATACTTTTGTACATTTTATTGACCATTTGTACATTTCTGTGCTGATGAAAAGTGATGTAGAAATTTTGGTAGAATTTGACACATTCTTCTAACGTAACATAGAATTCCACATTACACAGCAATTCCATTTCTCATTGCATAACCAAAACAACAAAAGAAAAAAAAAAACTAATAGCTCATATACCAATGGTAACAGCAAAGTTCAGAATAGTCAGAAGTTGGAAATACCTGGCGTGTCTATAAGATGAACAAGTTTATAAAATATTAGGTATACATAAATGGATTATGACTTATCCACAAAAAGGCTGCAATTAATATATATCTGTCACAGATGGATACAAAAATAATCTACTATTTATGTGAAACATATTGATTAAACTATTTCATAAGAGAAAATGTAAGATTAAAATTTCTGGGACAGGACATTGGAATTATCATTACTCTATGATTGTGTGGATTCCATCAGTATCTAAAAGACAGTTCACAAATAGAGGTAATTGTTACAATGCAGTGTGGATATAATTAATCTCACTGAATTTTATACTTACCTATCAAGTATGAGGCCCTGTGTTCAACCTCCAACACATCCAAAAAATGCTAAATCTTCCTTCTGTTACCTACCTTCAGTGGTAGGTCCTTTTCTACTGTTTTGATTATATTCCTCTGAGGATCTCTCGTGGATCTCTGATGTTTAGTTATTCTTTACAGGAAATCCATTATTTGAATATTAATTTTGAGTTTTAAAGGAAACCTCGTATATTAAAATGAGGGAAATGCCTGCAGTTCTAACTCAAGAGGCTAAATCAGGAAGATCCTTACACAGTCAAGGATGCATAGGTAGGTCATGTCTAAATCCCCATGGTAGATGCTGAAAGTGCAGGGACAATTATTTGTAAGCAATTACAAGTGAGAGATAAGTTTCTGATCACATTATAATGTGGTCATGTCAGCTTGTAGTTAATATTTACATGAATTTTAAATTTTTTCCTATTTCCTTTACTCAGTATGTCATTTTGAAACTTCGTACTTACTCATTTGCCACATTTACAAAGAAACATAATTTTCCTTAGCATCATATTAAACATGGTTTTTGATTTTTTTTCTATATTACACCTACTATTATTTATTTTTGAAAGTTTTTTTTTCTGCCTGTAAGGACTGGCCACTGTCTCAGAGGTTTTGCTTAGTTCTGCCAATTGAGCCACAGCTCAACTTCCAGCTTCATTCATTTGAAAAGTCTCATGCAATGCTCAGCACAACTAAGGAGGCTGAAATCTGAGGATCCTGGTTTGAAGCCAGTCTGAGCAGCAAAGTCTGAGATTCTTATCTCCAATTAATCACCAAAAAACTGTGGGTAGTAGAACTATAGCCTTGAGTAAAACAGGGCAATTCAAGCTCTAGTACTGGTAATTACATGAACAAGTCTCATGGACTTTTTTCCTTGGGCTGGCTTTGCACTGCAGCCCTTAGATTTCAGTCTCCTGGGTAGTTAGGATTTACAGACATGAGCAACCAACCACTGACTTATTTTAATATTGCTGTTTTTGTTTTTCTTTTTGTTGTTCCTGGGGCTTAAGCTCTGGGCTTTGGGTGCTGTCCCTGTGCTCTTCAGCTCAAAGCAAGCACTCTACCACTGGAGCCACAGAACCACTTCCAGTTTTCTGGTGGTTTACTGGAGATAAGAGTCTCATGAACTTTCCTACTCCGGTTGACTTTGAACTATGATCTTCATATCTCAGCTTCCTGAGTAGCTAGGATTACAGGCTAGTGCCACCAGTGCCCTTCTGTTTCTTAGCTTTTTGACCCAAGGATAATGTTATACAACTTCAACCACAGCTCCACTTCTAGCTTAGTTTTGCTTATTGGACATAAACTTCTAATATATATTTCTGGGTAGAATGGCTTCAAACCTCAAATTTCAATCCTCAAATTTCAGCTTTCTGAGGTGCTCCAATTATACACATTAACCACAAACCCATCGGTATTTGAAAATATTAATATGTTTTCCCCCTTTTGTCTTTTTAAATTTTTTCTTGTTTTTAATTTTTGTATATGTGCTAGCCCTGGGGCTACAAATCAGGGCCTGGATACAATGCCAGAGCTTTCTCTTCAAGACTAGTGGCTTACCACATGAGCCAAAGTGTACCATGTGGCTATACTTGTTTTGTCTTAGTGCTTGAACTAAAGCTCTGGGTGCTGTCCTAGAAAGTGATTTTCCAGTTTGCATTCGGGTCACAGCTCAATTCCAGGTTTTCTTCAATTCTTGATAGTTAATAGATGAGTCTTATGCAAAGCCCAGCACGAATTATTTGGCTAAAATCTGAGGATCATGGTTCAAACCTACTAGGGCAGAAAAGCCCATGAGACTCTTAGCTCCAATCAATCACTGAAAAGCTGAGAGTAGTAGAGCTCTATCCTCGAACAAAACAGAATAAGTTCAAGCCTCAGGATGGTACACAGATGCGAAAACAAAGCCTCATGGACTTTCTTGCATGGGCTAGCGTTGAACAATGATTCTCATATTTCAATATTTCTTCATCCTCTTTCTGAAAATTTTATTGGTTCTGTGGTTTGACCTCTGATTCTGGGGCCTATATCGTACATTTTACACTCAAGGGTGGTGCTTTACCATCTCTGCAACAGCTCAAGGCTTTGTGCTGTGTAGCTGGAGATAAGAATCTCAAGCACATTCTTTCCCAGGCTGACTTGACACTGCAATCCTCAGTTGTCAGCCTCTTGTGTAGTGAGGATTACACATATGACCAGCAACATTTGGGTCATTTTAAATCTTTAATATGTGCTTGCTTCCACCTTCTTTTCTTATTCGTTTTTCATTTTTGCTTGTCCGGGGAGTAGAAATTGAAGCTCAGATGCTGTCTCACGACATACATGGGACCAACCATAACATTTTGCTTTTGGGGGGAGGTTAAATGGAGAGAAGAGAATCATGTAGAGCTAGGCCAGATTCAGGAGGCTGAAAATTGAGGAGAGTCCATGACACTCTTTTCTCCAATTAACCACTACAATCTGAGAGTAGTCTATCATTGAGCAAAATAGTGCAAGTTCAAGCACCAGGACTGGCACACACACACACACACACACACACACACACACACACACACACACACACACACACACACACACACACACACACACACACACACATCTTATGAACACCTAAACCTGAGCTGAGCTTTAAACAGTATCCTTAAATTTCAGCCTGAGTATGTAGAATGAAAGATATGAGCCACCAATGATTGGCTGATTGACACCTCTGTTACTTGTTCTTTCTTCTCTCCTTCTATCCTTCTTTTCATTTATTTCATTATTTTTGTGTTTATTGGTCTTGGAGATCGAACTCATGCAAGGCCTGGCCTGATTCAGGAGGCTGAAATCTGGCCATCATGGTTTGAAAGCGGCCTGCACAGGAAAATCCATGAAACTCTTATTTCCAATCAACCAACAAAAACCTATACCCAGTATGGCGCCACACACAAAACAGTCTCCTGAAATTTCATGATTAGGTTTGCCTTTACACAGGATCTTAAATTTTAGCGACTTGCATTTCTAGAATTACAGACATGAGCCGACAGTCTTAAGTTCTCTACTTCCAACCAGTTAATTTTTTATTGTGATACTGAGGCTTGATCTGTGATCCAGGGCACTGTTTCACAGGTTTTTCTCAAGGCTGGTGCTTTATAACTACAACCACAGCTTCATTTCTGCTGTTTGTTGCTGGTTATTTGGAGACTTAGGCACTTCCCTGTCCAGGCTGGCTGTAAACAACCACCTTCCTTCAGATTTCAGGCTTGTGAGTCACTAAGATTACACATATTGAGCAAAAACTCATGCATGGCTCATTTTGAAATTTTAATTGGATTTTCTCACACCGTTTTTTTTCCTAGTCCTAGCCCAGGCCTTGGGCACTGTCCCTGAACTTCTGTTACTCCAGGTGAGAATTGTACTACTTGAGCCACAGTGCCACTTCCAGTCTTTTCTATTTATGAGGTACTGAGGAAACACAGCCAGGTATTTAAGCATGCTAGGCAAGCACTGTATCACTAAGCCACATTCCCAGCAATTCTTACAACTTTTTATTTGTATTTTTGTTTCTATGTATGCTGGTCCTGGGTCTACAAATCAGCCCAGGTGCAGCCCCAGAGGTTTTAATTGAAGACTAGCACACCAAGACATGAGCTACAGCACAACTTGTGGCTATTTTGTTTTGTTTTGTTATAAGTAGCTACTTAGATTTGATTCCAGGAATTCTCCTACCTGGGCTGGCTTTCAAATGTGATCCTCAGATTTGAGTCTCCCAAGTGGATACCATCAAAGGTGTTTGCCACCTATGCTTAGCTCATTTTAAACTCTGAAATTGGCTCTTTCTTCTCCTATATTCTCTACATTTATTTATTTTATTCTTTGTGTGTGTGGGGGTCCTGAAGTTAATATCAAGGTCTGGGTGCTGTCCCATAAATTATTTTCTCATTTCTGCCATTGGAGCTACAGCTCAATCACCAGGTTATATTTTTCTTCCTTTTGATACTTAATTGGAGATAAGAATCTCATGTAAAGCCCAGAAAGACATAGAAGGCTGAAACCTGAGGATTGAATTTGAAGCCATCCTGGGCAGGAAAGTCCATGAGACTCTTTTCATCAACTACCAAGATGCTGGGAGTGGTAGAGCTCCTACATGAATTCAAGCCACAGGTTGGCACACAAAGAAAAAAAGCCCCATGAACTTTCCTGATTGGGCTGGCCTTTAAGTGGTATCTTCAGACTTCAGCCTCTTGAATAGCTAAAATGATAAGCAGGAACCATCAGACCCAAGCTTATATTTAAATCTCAAATGGTCATTTCTGCTCTTCTTTCAGTTTTGTTTTTGGCCAACTTTGGGCTGAATTATATACCTGGGTACTGTTTCCCAGGTTTTTCATGGAATTTCAGTAATTTACAACTACTATCACACCTTCATTTCCAGCTTTTGCTGGGTAGTTGGAGAAAAGAATTTCAGCATGTTCCTCCCCAGGCTGGCTTTGAGCTGTGATCCTCATTTTTCAACTTTCTGAGTAGCTAGGAATACACAAATAAACCAACAACCGTGGCTCATTTTGAAATTATTTTCACTTTCTCCCATCTTTTATAATTTGTGCTCTTTTTTTCTTTCTTTTTGTAGGTGTCTATGCTAGGGCTTCAGCACCAGGGCATGTGTGTTGTCCCAGAGCTTTCTGTTTAAGACTAGCATTCTACCACATGTGCCAGAGCACAGCTCGTGGCATATTTTTGGTGGCAAATGAGACATAAGAGTATCATGGATTCTTCTACCTGGGCTGATCTTCAACTGTCCTAAGATTTCATCCTCCTGAGTAGCTGATAGAACATCAGTGAGCTACCAATGCTTGATTTATTTAAACCTCTGTCATTTGATCTTCCTTCTGCACTTCTACCCTCCTATTGTTTAATTATTCTGTGATTGTCCCGGGGCTTGAATTCATGACCTGGTTGCTATCCCAGAATGTGATTGCCCAATTCTGCCACTTGAGCCATAACTCAATTCCAAGGTTTTTCTCTTTTCTTTTTGACAATTAATTGGACATAATAGTCTGAGTCAAATATCATGAATCAAGCCAGCCTTGGAAAGAAAGTCCATGAGATTATGACCTCCAATTAACCACTGAAAAGCTGGGAGTGGTAGAGCTCTAGCCTTGACCAAACCAGCACAAGTTCAAGGATGGCACATACAAGCCACAGGATGGCACAGAGATGCACACACACAGAGAAAATCTTATGGATTTTCTTACTTGTGTTAGCTTTGTACTGTGATCCTCAGATTTCAGTCTCTCTTTTTCCACTCTCCTTTTTATTTATTGTGTTTTATTTGTAAATTTTAGTGGTCCTGCAGCTTGACCTCTGGCACTGGAGACTGTTTCTGAGCTTTTTAACTAAAGGCTGCTGCTTTACCACCTTGAGTCCAGCTCAGGGCTTTGTGCTAGATAGCTGGAATAAGCATCTCAAGCATGTTCATGCCCAGGCTGACTTGATACCACAATCCTCAGAGGACCAACAAACCTTGTGTCATTTAAAAATTTTAATATTTGCTTGCCTCTACCTGCTTTGCTTTATTCTTTTTTTTGCATGTGTGTGATGTTCCTGGTCTACAAATTGGGCTCTTATTCTGTCCCAGAAGTTTTTATTCAATGCTATCCTCTATTACATGAGTCACACCATAATTTTTGGCCCTTTTTTGGGAGGTGATTAATTACACACAATAGTTTCATGGACTCTCCTGCCTGGGCTGGCCTGAACCATCATCCTCAGAGTTCAGCCTCTTGAATAGCAAATAGAACATGTATGAACCACCAATGCTTGGCTCATTTAAGCCTTTGTCACTCGCTCTTCCTTGGTTACTTCTACTCTTCTTTTTTCTTCTGTGCATGTCCTGGTGCTTGAATTCAGGATCTAGGTGCCGTCCCAGAAAATATTTCCCCAGTTCTGCAACTTAAGCCATAGCTCAACTTCCAGCTAAATCAGGTGGCTAAAATCTGAGGCCCATGTTTCAAAGCCAGCATGGGCAGGAAAGTCCATGACACTTTCATCTCCAAGTCACCACCCAAAATCTGGGAATGCTAGGGCATTAGCCAAAGGATTGTACAGAAACACACACATCACACATACAAACACACACACACACACACACACACACACACACACACACACACACACACACACACACACACACAAATATACACACCTATACACAAGCTTGCCGGGACTTTGCTTCTTGGCTGACCTTGAAACTTGATCCTGAGATTTCTGCCTCTTGAGAAGGAGTACAGCCATTATCACCAAGCACCAGGCTTATGTTTAAATATACAGTTGCCCTTTCTTCTCCTACAAATTTTTTAGCACTAGAAATTGATCTCTGGGACAACATACAGGTTAATTTTTAGCTTTTTCACCAAATACAATGCTTTACAACTACAATCATATCTACACTGGGTAGTTGGGAATGAGTTTCATGTACTTTTTTGGCCAGTCTTTCTTTGAACCTTGAATATCTAGGAATAAACATATGAACCAAAATGCATGCTCATCTTGAAACTTTACATTTCTCTTTACCCATCATTTTTAGTATGTGCTTTTTTGTTTTTTTGAAATGTGTGTATAGGATTTCAACTTAGGGATTAGATGCTGTTCCAAGCTTTCTGTTTTAAACTACCACTCAACTGCACGAGCCAAAGTACAAATTGTAGCTTATTTTTGGTGCAAATTAGATCTATGAGTCTCATGAACTCTCCTACGTGGGCTGGTCATGAAGCGTGATCCTTAGATTTCATGCTCCTGAGTACCTCTTATACCATGTGTGAGCAAACAATTTTAGATTCATTTCAACCACTGTCACTGACTTTTTTGTCGTACTTGTATCCTCCTTTTCTTTTATTTCTTCTCTGCTTGTCCTGCAGCTAGAACTCAGGGTCTGGGTGCTTTTTCCCAGTTCTGCCAGTTGAACTACAAGTAAATTCCAGGTTTTTATTTTTTTGTTTTTGTTTTTCATTAGAAATGAGTATCATGTAGAGCCAGACCAGATTCATGAGGCTACAAACAGGAGCAAAGTTTATACCAGTCTGGGCAGGAAAGTCCCTGATATCTCCAATTATAACCACTTAAAAGCTGAGATTAGTAGAGCCTTGAAAAAAAAAGTACAAGTTCAAGCAGCAGGACTCACTCACACACACACACACACACACACACACACACACACACACACACACACACACACACACACACACACACGTCTTATGAACTTTCCTAGTTCGTTGGGCCTTTAAATATTATCCTCAGATTTTAGCTTCCTGAGTAACTAGAATTACAGTTATGAGCCACCAATGATTTGTTGATTGGCTAATTGAAGCCACGGTTATTGGTTCTTGTCTTCTCCTACCCTTCTTTACCTTTATTCATTTCATTGTTTTGTGTGCTGGTGTTGGAGCTAGAACTCATGCAAGGACTGTCCTGTTTCAGAAGGCTGAAGTCTGATCATCATGGTTCTAAGCCATCCTGAGATGTAAAGTCTAAGAGCCTTACCTCCAATTAAGTGCCAAAAACCTGGGCGTAGTATAGTTCTAGCACCAGGATGGCCCAGAAAAAACTGTTTGCTAGACTTTCCTGCTGGGGTTGGCCTTTGCACTGGATCCCCATATTTCAGCCTCCTGAGGTTCTAGAATTACAGGCATGGGTCACCAGCCCCAGATTCTCTGCTTATTACCATTTTTTGTGATCCTGAGGCTGGATCTCTGAGCCACGGCAGTGTTTCATAGCTGTCTCACTCAAGGCTGGTGCTTTACAACTCCAATCACAGCTTCATTTCTGTTTTTTCTGTTTTTTTTTTTTGCTGGTGATTTGATGATGAGACACCATAACCCTCAAATTTCATCTATCTTAGAATGTAGGATTACACACATGAAACAAAATCTCATGGCTCATTTTGAAAATTTAATTGGATTCTTCCAATATATTTTTAATTTCTATTTTTTATTTCCATAGATATGCTCAGCTTGGGGCTATAAATCAGAGCCTAGGTATTGTCCCAGTAATTTTTTTCTCGTCTATCTTATTTTATTTTCTTCTTTTTATTTTGAAAATACGGTACGGAGGGCTTACAATTAATTACATAAGCAAGGTAATGAGTATATTCTTATCAAGCATTTTTGCCTCCTTTGTTTGCTCTTGCCATCCCTTTCCATCTCTCCACCCCACCGCTGTCCCCCTGACACCCTGCACCAAAGTGGTAAAAATTTTTTCAACATAATGTCTTATTCATCTCATTGATTGTTGCAATGGGTTCAGCTGTATCCTTATTTTTATATTTATTTATTTATTGCCAGTTGTGGGGCCTGAACTCTGGGCCTGGGAACTTTCCTTCAGCTCTTCAGCTTGAGGCTAAAGCCGTACCACTTGTGCTACAGTGCCACTTCCGGCTTTTCATGTTTATGTGGTGCTACGGAATTAAACCCAGGCCTCGTGCATGCAAGACAAGCACTCTCCCACTCAGTCACCTTCCCAGCCCCATCCAAGTACATTTTTAATACTAGCCTTCTAATGTGTAAGCCACAGCACAATTTGGAGCTTTTTAAATAAAACTGTAGTTGGCTAATTAGAGTTGAGTCCATGGGCTCCCCTGCCTTGGCTGGCCTTGAACACTGATCCTCAGATGTGAGACGCTTGTGTAAGTACAATAACAAGTGTAAGCTACCTCAGTTTTGTTCATTTTCAACTCTGAAATTGGCTCTCCCTTTTCTTCTTATACCTTTGATTTCATTTATTTATTTTATTCTTGTGTGTGCTGGTTCTGGAGTTTGATCTCAAGGTGTGGGTGCTGTCCCAGAAATCATTGTCTCATTTCTGCCATTAGAGCCACAGCTCAACCTCCAGGATTTTTTCTCTACTTTTTGGTGGTTCATTGGAAATAAGAGTCTCATGCAAAGCACAGAATGTATCAGGAAGCTGAAATCTGTGGATCACAGTTTGAAGCCAGCCTACACAGAAAATTCCATGAGACTCTTTACCTCCAATTAGCTGATAGTGATTCCACCAATAAGCTGAGATTGATAGAACTCCAGCCTTGAGTAAAGTAAAACAAATTCAATCCTCATGACTGGCTCACACAAAAATGGCCAATGGACTATCCTTCTTGGGCTTGCCTTTAAAAGGTATTTTCTGACTTTAGCCTCCTATGTAGTTAATAAAACATGTGTTAGCCACCAGTGATGGATTAATTTAAAACTCTGTCATTGTCTATTCCTTCTCTTCTTCTACACTTCTTTATATCTTTTGTGCTGGTACTGAGGCTTGAACTTGGGGCCTTGGTGTTCATCTTTTTATGTCCTTTTTATAACTTGTTTCAGTTCTGTTGTTCTAATGTTTCATTTGTTTATGTTCCTTTATATATCTCATATAAGTAAATTTTTATATCTCACAAAAATAACTTTATCTTTGTACTGGTGGCTCATACCTGTAATCTGACTCAGGAGCCTGACAGCAAGGATCACAGTTTGAAGCCAGCACAGGCAGAAAAGTCTAGGAAGTTCTTATTTCCACTACATTACTAAATGTAGTAGAAGTAGAGGTATGAATCAAGTAGTAAATTGCTTGCATTGAGCAAAAGAACTCAGAGCTCTGGCTTCAAGTTACATCCTCTGGACTGGCACAAAAAGAAAACTTTCATTAGCTTATATTATACTAGGATTACTGGTGTGAGAAGACCTTCCTTGTTTTAAGAACCAAATTTTGCACAGCTGCCACTTTTGATCTTTTCCCTAGGAACTTTTATGCTTGTTTTTTCCATGCCTTATATTTACATTCCACTAATGGCATTCTTATTTTTTGTTTGGAGACACAATTCAATAATTCAATGACATATCAGAAAAGGCATGTCTTGAATTTTTCTTTATTTTAAATAGGAAAGGGTAATGCTAAGTCTCAATCCAGCAGAGAGTGAATGAAAGTTTGATTATAGAGCTGTTAAATGTATTCCTGGACTGGGAAGCCTGCCATTTTAGGTGCTTTGGTGGATGGGTCTTCCTACAGCTTCACAATAAACTTCTATGATGTTACAGCCAACTTTGCCATCACAACGGATAGGTGTCAGCCACTGATCTCACCTTTATGTGGACTTAGATACACAAGGAGGAAAAAAATAATTAGAAAAATATTACTATTAACCACAAGACCACAGCTGGATGAGCTTTCCTAACTGAATTCTGAGATTACATGAGCAGAGCAGGTTCATCTCCTCACAAGGCTACTAAGCACAAAGGACCAGGCACTGTTGTAGGCAACTGGAGAAACAGATGAGAATACAGCTGCAAATGGCCTACTCCATGCAAATTTCATGCTGAAGGAGAAAACCAGAAATCACAATGATGATGTCAATGAATCAGAAGGATGTTGATGTGGGGAGACAGCTTCACATTGAGGATGGGAGGAAGAGACATATGATCTAACAGTAGGGAACATCCATGCAATTACTGCTTTTCCACTCTGTCTCCAATCTCAATCCCAGATCTCATTCTTCTGAGTAGCAAATTATAGGCATGAGGCACCTGCAGTCAGCTCTTTGATATAAATATCTATAATCAAAGTTTTCTAAGTTTCTTGGAAGATTTTTGAAAGGAAGGTTCAAAATTAAATATATTTTGTGTCCTAAACATGCTTTTCATTATCTTCTAATTATTTGAATATGAGCTGTCTTCCTCACTTTTGGGAAAAATCAAGACAGTTGTTTTCATTGTTCAAATCCTGGGGAGGGAAGGAAAATCACAGCTTCTTTGCCAAAGTAGAAATTAATAGTCATTTGAACTTACCAGTTTTGCCAAATGTCTTGTTCTTGATGGGTTTTTTATCTTCAACAATGTTAGATGAATGAAATTATAAATGGGAGAAAAGCAACCATGTAGTAGCAAGTTTATCAAAATGATATATATAAGCTGTTCACTTTCTACCCAATGAAATGCCACAAACATTAAAAAAAAAGTTGAATAAAAACTTGGAGCTTCTTCCTCTTTAAACACATTTGGATTTTTGTTTTGTTTTGTTTTGTTTTTTGTTGGTTGTGGGGATTGAACTCTGGGCCTGAGGGCAGTCCCTCAGCTATTCAGCACAAGGAAACACTCTACACTTGAGCCACAGCACTACTTCTATTGTTCTGATGGCTATTTAGAGATAAGCCTCACGGAGTTTGCTGCCCAGGCTGACTTTGAACTGCAGTCCTCAGATCTCAGCCTCCTGAGTAGCTAGAAATAGAGACATGAGCCACCAGCATCTGGCCAAAGTTGTATGTTTTTTCAGTTTTGCTAGCTTGAATGATTATCAAGGAAAAAATAAAAACTAAAATTGTTAGTGTGTGGTAAAAAATTGCAATAGTTTTATCATGCAGGATAGTGAAATATTTAACATTACATATTTGAGAAATTGTAGCTGATTAGCTTTTACTGTTTTAAAATAATAAAATATATTAAATTTTTTGTAGACACTGAAGTCTGAGTTCAGAACTTATACTTGTTGGCAGGCACTCTCCTATGTGAGCCACATCCTTCTGATCATTTTTTAATCCATCATTAAATAATTTGAAGCTCACAAATTTTCTTTTATTAAGATTAAGTAAAATAAGCCTAAACTCTTGCCTTTTGAGTAACAGAAGAAATCTTAATATCTAGAATGTATAGACCAAAAAATGAAATACCCTACGAACAAATAATCTTATCAATAAATAGGCAAGTGAATTCACTAGATCGTTCCCAAAAACAGATAGGTGTCTATGTAATACATTTTACTAATCAAGGAAATGCAAATCAAATCTATGTTGAAGTTCCATGTCTGCATAATCAGAATGCTTATTAAAAAAGAAAACAGAAATACTTGCAAGGACGTAGGGAAAGATACCCTATACAATGTTGGCAATTAAGTGAATCAGTGCTGGCCCAACAGAAACCAGTGTGGAAGTTCCACCCAAGGAATCCTACATATATACCTGAAGAAATGTAAGTCAGCCTTATAGTAGAGCTATCTGCACATACATTTTTGATTTCATGATTCAAAATAATCACATTCCAGAATTGGCCTCCATGGGCAGAAAAGTATGCAAAACTCTTATCTCCAAATAACAATTAAAAAATCTGGGAGTAGAACTGTGGACCAAGTGGCAGAGTACCAGCCTTGATGGAAAAAATCCAATCAAGAGATTAAGGCCTTAGGTTCAAGCCTCAGTAATGGCAAACACACGCACACACGCACCCGCACATGCACGCGCGCGCACGCGCGCGCGCACACACACACACACACAAACAATGCTTCCTTTATTTTTAACCAAGTTTCTAAATACCCTAAGATTCATGTACCTATGACAGAGCTAAATATAATGGGAAAGCGGAATTTATAATGATAAACTTCTACTGATGAACCCAGGTCTTTTTTCTTGTTTTGTTTTGTTTTTGTGGTCATCGGACTTGAAGTCACAGCCTGAGTGCTGTACCTGAGCGATTTTGCTCAAGTTTGGTGCTCTACCACTTATCTACTGTGCCACTTCTGGGTTTGTGGTAGTTCGTTAAAGATAGTCTCAAGGTCTCTGTCCTCCACACACTGATTGCTATTTGCAATTCTTATATTTCACCTTCCTGAATTGGTAGAATTAGATAAATGTTGGGCTAGAACCTGAATATTTTCACCACTGCTTATTGGAAGAGTTCAATTCTTTTTACTTCAGAACACTTGCCAAGCACAGTTCTCTCTGTACGGCAATCAAGTAAATATAGAGGCACCAGTAGCTCACACCTGTAAATCCTAACTACTGAGATTCGAGGCCAGTGTTCAAAGCCAGCCCAGACAGGAGAATCTGGGAGACATTTATCCCCAATTAGCCACAAGAAATGACATATGTTGAGCTGTGGCTCAAGCAGTAGAGCTCTACCTTGATCAAATAACTCAGCAATAAATATCAGACCCTGAGTTCAAGGCTCAAGACCAGTGCACATTCACAGAAACACAATTTTATAACATAGTTCTAAAACCTAGCAAGGTGCCATCCTAATCCCTTAATGTCATGCTTTGCTATGAGAATTAGAAAAGTCTAGCCTCTGGCATGGGTTGCAGTCCATGCTGGTAAACAGCATCTAGAGAGAGTAATTAGCTCAGAGCCCGTGGGACTGGCCCAGACCAGAAGAAGGAGTGAGGTGGTGCAGACACATGGCCCCTACTCCCCAACTCACCCAGACCGAAAGCAGCAGTGAGGTGACAGGCACGCAATTCCCACACACCCAGACCTGAAGCAGGATTGAGGAAACGTAGGCACATGGTTCCCACTCACACAGACCAGAAGCGCGATTGAGGTGAGAAGGGCACTGGCCCGACTTATCCAGCCAGGAAGCAGTAATGATGTGGTGCAGGCACATGGCCCCTACCCACCCAGACCAGAATCAGCGGTGAGGTGACACACGCACCACAGCCCCTACTCCCCTACTCATGCAGACAAGAAGCAAGAGTGATGTCACACAGACACTGGGCCCTCACTCCCCCAGACTGGAAACAGGAGAGAGGTAACACAGGCACAAAGACCCCCATCACCTAGACTGGAAGCAGGAGTGAGGTGACCTGGGCATGAAGCCCCCACTCACCCAGAACAGAAGCAGGAGTGAGTTAGTACAGGCACATGGCCCCTACCCACCAAGACTGGAAGCAGTAGTGTAGTGACACAGGTAGGCAGTTTCGACTAATCCAGCCAGGATGCAGAAATGAGGTGACGGTCTCATGCCACACCAGAGGTGCCTAGAATTCTATGGTGGCCCCATTTTCTCCCATCCTTTGTGAAGGGCTGCTGGGTTCCATGATGCACTCCGGAGGTCAAGGGGCTAGAGACAAGGATGCTGCTGCCATCCCCCAACTGGTACTGCACATGCTGCAGCGATGGTAGCAAACAATAAGTTCTAATTCACAGAATATATACTATGAACTATTAGTGTCTTCAGGTACTGTGCGCCAATTGCTAGTCAATTAATTTTATAGTTGCCAATGTCTAAGCATTCACTGACGTGTAAATACACTGGAATGGAAATCCTAATATCACTGATGTCTTTTAATTTCTAGGAATGATGATTTTGAACTGGCGCTTTCTGAAAAGAAGGTGAGGGAACATGGACCCAACTATTCAAGAGTGCCTCAGGGTGACACTATATTGGCCCAAGAATGAGTTGGCACAGTTGGTATCCAGTTATTTTGGATAAGTCTTTTGGGTCATACGTTCTCTTTGGCCTTGAAGAGTCTTAGGCTTCTCTTTGTAGACACAGAAGATGAGAAAGTAATTGCCAAGGCTTATATAGTCAGGAGCTATTTACTTTCTGCTCTTCTGAGGTGGCATCTCACTACATAGCCAGGACAGCCTTGTACTTAATATGCTTCTGATTCAGCATGGCAAGTGATGGAATTACAGGTTTATCATACCATGCCCAGCTATCTCTCATGGCCCATTTGAAATAGAAAAACCATGACCTTTGTTCTGTATCTACTAACAAACTTGTGCAAAGATCAAATAACATACAACCCGTAGTTAAGAATATAGACTCAGGGAGGAGTTCCAGGAAGATGGTGGAGGAGAAGCTGGAGGCTAAAAAAGCATTCACATAGCAGTTTTAGAGTTCCAGTGAACAGTCCTAAGCCAGAGAATCACACCAAGTGTGCTATCACAGGACAGATAGTTAGGCCAGAGAGGGAAAATCCAGGCAAGGAGACAGATCTGAGCATTTGCAGTCAGCCACCACTGCAGCAGCAGTGGTGGCAGTGGCGTCTGTACCCGCCATACCTGAAACACAGAGAGTCTGGGAATAAGGAGCCAGTCGCGGTGGTGAGTGGATTCTACTCAACACCAGCAAGAACCGACAGGAACAGACATCTTCATCCTGCAGTTCCCAGGTCAGAGACGACCCAGGAACCATGACTCGGGCGTGAGTAGAAGCCAAACGTCCTCACCCCTTCTCAGGGAACAGAGGAGGGATGCCACACCCCCCCCCCAGTACCGGAGATCTTCATCTTGGATACTGACAAAGCTCGGCGGAGCTGCTAGCTCTAACTGAGGCCTTGGAAGAAAACTAGAGTCATTTAGCAGGTCACAAGAACCTAATGTGACCTGCTAGACTCAGCTCCACCCAGGGAAAAGTCACCCAGCTCGGGCGCCAGCCCCAAGAGTGGCTTTCTTCACTGGGTAATCAGAACCAGAGGCTACCCCTCCCTTTAGCAGCCTTGACAATCCATTGAAATTCTGTAAACATATACCCTGAGAGCTCCAGGCTGGGCTCTGTGAGTTTCTCACAAACTAGCCCCCAGGAAAAGCTACTGTTTGCTGAAAGGCCTCAACTCTACCCAGAACCTAGCCTCAACACAGCATCTCCAAACTTGAGGAAAAAGCCATCTCTTTATTTAATGATACTCAAAGCAGATCTCCCTCCCATTGAAATAACCTAGGAGTAGGATCACAAAATCCTGGGTAAATCAAAGCATTTTTCTGCGTGTTCAAACAAACTGACTCAAGAAACCAACCAAGCCACAGGAAAATCAAATACCACAAGCTGACCAGAGACTCCAACAAGAGGCTGGCTATGGATACAAGGGAGATACAGGATTTCCCCCACCCCTCCCAAAAAAATCAAAGAACTTTTTTTTTCTTTTTTTTTTTTGTACCTTTTATAAAAAATTTTTTTCAAAACTTTTTTTAAATTTTTAATTTTTTGAAAAACATTGTTTTCTAGTAACTTTTTTTTCCTCTTATAATTTTTATTTTAGGGGTATTTGTGTGTGTACGTTTGTTTTTTTCTTTAAAATTTTTTTTTTGTTTACCTCTACTGAACTTCTGATCTTTTTTTCTTTTTTTCTTATCCTTTTCACCTTTTCTTCTCTTTCTTTCTTCTTTATGTGACTTAATTGTTGTTCTGCATATCCTCAGATAAACCGGTAGTTGATTATTAGACCTTATCCCCCATTGTGTACACACTTAATCTACAAATTTATTACTCAATTCGAAACATCTTAGACTTAAATTCTTTAATAGCAGTACTACCTCTTTATACCTATATAATATTTTAAGTATTTTTATTTTTAAGTTTTTCACATCTCCTTTATATCCCTCCCCTTCTCTCATTATATTCATGTTCTTCATTGAATATTTTGTTTTCCTATATGCATAATATTTTTAATTTTAACTTTTGTTTTTTTTCTGGTCTCTATTTTTTCCCTTTCTCTTTATTCTTTTTTTTCTCTCTCTACTGTCATCCTATCCAAACTATTTCCTGCTTTGAGATTAGGACTTAGTTAACTCTCCCTGTGCCTTCCCACATCATTCTATTCCTATTTTTTACCCACATCTCTCCCTAACCCTAATAATTTCTGGTTTACCAAATTCTTTGTTGTTTGTAGCACATTAATATATCGTTGTTTGATGTTGAATAGATGTATCTGTTGAACTAGATTGTATCTGCAGAATATTGACTGTGCAAATACAGACTCTGGTTGATGTTTGCCTTAAGGTAGTGTTCTTTCACAAAACGTGATATTTTCATCCCAAATGGGCAGAGTAAGCCGGAAAAACACAAGAAAAATGGCAAGTCCTTGTATCTCAATTCCCACTCATGATAATCACGGAACAGAACAGATAATGAATAATCCAGAGGAGAATTCCCAAATAGCTCTACAAACACTGCTGGCAAACATGATAAATGAAAAGATCTTAAACATACAAAGGAATCTGTATGAGCGTGATAGGGAGAGAGAGGAGGCAATCCAAAGGTATATACAGGAATATCATGAGCGTGAGGAAACTACTCAAAAACTGATACAGGATTTTTGGAACAGTTTGAGAATACTCAAAGAGAAAAGGCAGGAATAGCATGAGCAGGCTGAAAACACTCAAGGAGAACTACAGGAATGGCATGAGCATGAGGAAGCTAAGCAAAGAGTAATACAGGAACTGAGAGAACAGGATGAGAATACACAAAGATCACTAAAGGCATTCATGTAATCCATTAACAAAGAGCTGAAGGAAGTCAGGGAGATCAAAAAGGGAATGCTGAATGGAAACCAACAGAAGGAATGGGAGTCCAAGGAAACAAAAACCAATCAACTAAGAGATTTGAGAATAAACACAACACCAAATTAAGGAGGGAAAGAAGTTCATACAAGATCTAAAACAAAGGTTCAACAAAGAATTTGAAGCCATCAAAGCTGACAATTAGAAGGAAAAGAAATAAAAAAAGAAAGTTGAAACTCTTGACAGCAGGTTAGACCATGCAGAAGATCGAATCTTGGAATTGAATACAGCCTAATATTACAGAGAAAGAACATACAACCATCCAAGACAAGTCCAAGAAATATGATAGATCTATTCAACACTTGGAAGACACCATCAGAAGGCCTAATGTGAGGATAATGTTTGTAGAGGAGCTCCTAGAAACAGAAGTTAATGGTCTAAGATATTTGTTTAACAGGATCCTAGCAGAGAACATCCCAAAAATGCAAAAAGATAGGCCTAACCAGATAAAAGATGCCTTTAGAACTCCAAATAGACCAGACCAGAATAGGACATCCCACCGTCACATTATAATCCACACAGGAGCAATTCAGAGCAAGGAAAAGATCATTAAAGCTGTCAAGGAGAAAAGATCAATTGCCTATATAGGGAAAACAATTGGAATCACCACAGATTTCTCAGCATAGACAAAGCAAGAAGAGCCTGGAATGATTTATGCCATGCCCTAAAAACAAACAACTATCAACCAAGAATACTGTACCCACCTAATCTCTCCTTCATAACTGAAGCTCAAATAAAAACCTTCCATAGCAAGGAAAAATTGAAACAATGTATCTCCACCAAACCAACCCTCCAAAGATTCTTAAAGACGTCCTACACATAGAAAACCAACAAGACCACAATAAAGGCCAAGAAACTGCACCCAAACTGAGAATCAAAGAACCATAGGAAGAACCTAGTTTTCACAGCCCTGAAGAAGGTGGATAAGATGGCAGTAACTCCCAAATAACTCTCAGTCCTTTCTCTCAACATTAACGGACTTAACTCTCCAATTAAGCGACATAGACTGTCTAGTTGGATTAAAAAAGAAGATCCTTCCCTCTTCTGCCTTCAGGACTCACATCTTGCCCATAAAAACAAACACATTTACAATGTTAAAGGCTGGAACAAACTCTACCAAGCAAACGGCCCGCATAAACAGGCGGGAGATGCAATCCTAATATCAGATAAAATAGACTTCAAATTAAAATTCGTGAGAAGAGATAAAGAAGGTCGATACATACTAATTAAGGGATCTCTCCTTCAGGAGGATATTACAATTCTAAATATCTATTCGATAAACAATGGAGCACCCAAATTTATCAAAGAAACTCTACTTTCCCTCAAATCCCATAAAAATCCAAGACAGTAATTGTAGGGGATTTTAACACACCACTCTCACCACTAGATTAATCAACTAGATTGATCAATCAGAGCATTTTTCTGTCTGCTCAAACAAACTGACTTGACAAACCAGTCAAGCCACAGGAAAAGCAAAAAGCACAAGTAGACCAAAGACTAAACCAAAAGACTGGTCATGGACACAGGGGAGATACAGGACCTTCCCACTGCCCCCCCCAAAAAAAACAAAAAACTCTTTTTGTACCTTTTTTTAATTTTTTAATTTTTTAAATTTTTTTTCTATGAATCTATTTCCCCCTCTAATTTTTATTTTAGGTGTATGTGTGTGTGTGTACATTTTTTTTACCTCTTTTGAACATTTGGTCCTTTTTATTCAATTTTTTTCCTTCTTCTTTTTTTTGTGCGAAATAATTGCTGTTCTGCTCATCCCCAGATATATAACCATCGCTGATTATTAGACCATTTCTCCCATTGTGTACATACTTAATATATAAATTTATTACTCAATTCACAACCTCTTAGGCTTAAAATTTTAACAGCAGTATTATATCTTTATAGCTATATAATTTTCAAGTAAATAATTTTAAGAATTTTTATTTTTAGTTTTTCATATCTCCTTTCTATCCCTCCATTCCTCTCATTCTAACCTTTTCTTCTCTCAATATAACTTCTTTTAACTTAAATAATTATTGTATTTCACTTTTTAAATTTAAAATTTTGTTTTTCCATTTTTTTCCTTTTTAAAAAAAATCTCTCTCCTATCATTCTGTCCAATCCATTTCCCTCTCTGAGATTAGGACTTGGTAAAATTCACTCTCTTTTTACCTTTCCACATCCCTCTAATACTATTTTTTCACATATTCTCCCTAAAACTAATAATTTCTGGTTTGCCAAATTCTTCTTTGCTGTTCTTATCTACTTAATTCATAGTTGTTTGATGTTGAATAGATTGTGTCTGTTGAACTAGAATGGATTTGCAGCCATGTTGACTGTGCAACTACAGGACTTTGGTTGATGCTTGCCTTAAAATAATGTTCTAGCACAAAATTGGTGTTACTTTCATACCAAGTGGGCAGAACAAGCTGGAAAAACACAAGAAAATGGCAATTCAATGTATCTTTACACCCTCTTATGACAATCAGGTGAGAATAGTGAATGTATAATACAGAGGAGCTTTCAAAGAAAGTTTTATGAACAATACTGGTAAACATGGTGAATTAAAAGACTGAAATCCTGAAAAGGACTCAGTTTGAGCGTGATAGGGAGAGAGAGAAGGGAAACCCATGATTAATACCGGAATCTCGACAGTGTGAGGAGGTTACTAAAAGATTGATACAGGAATTGTATGAGCAGGTTGAAAAGAGAAAAAGAGCAATAAAGGAATTGTGTGATCAGGCTGAGAACAGTCAAAGAGAAAAACACTAGATTTAACAAATATCTACAGAATATTTCACCAAACAGCACCAGAACACATGTTTTTCTCAGCAGCACATGGAACATTTTCAAAAATAGGTCACATTTTAGGTCACAAAGCAAACATCAAAATTCAGAAACATTGAAGATATACCTTGCATTCTTTCAGACCACAAGGGAATAAAATTAGAACTCAACATGAAAAGCCACCAAAGAAATTCCTGTAGCATATGGAGGCTGAACAACACACTGTTGAATCACCAGTTGTTCATGGAAGAGATTAGAAAGGAAATTTAAATGTTCATGGTAATCAAAACAAATTAACACACAAATTACCACCCCCTCTGGAACACAGCAATGGCAGTGCTCAGAGGCAAGTTTACAGCGCTGATTTTCTAAATCAACAAATTGGAGACATCTGAAATCAACAACTTAATGAGACATTAGAACCTCCTTGAAAAAGATCAGCAATATAAACCTCAATCCAGAAGACGGAAAGAATTAATTTAAATAATAATTACAAGAATTATACTCCAAATAAACCAGAAAAAGAATAAAAAAGAGTTGATTCTTTGAAAAAATTAATATGATTTACAGACCCTTAGCAAATCTTATCAGGAAAAGAAGAAAACACACCCAAATAAATAAACTCAGAGATGAGAATGGGAACATCACCACAGAAACACCAATATTCAGAACATTATAAAGGAATATATTTCAAACCTTTATGAAATAAGTTTGAGAACATGGCACAAATATTGAAATGCCAAAACTAAACCAAGATGAGGTAAACCATATTAACAGAACCATATCAAGCATTGAAATAGAAACAAAAATATTAGACCTCCCATTTAAGAAAAGCCCAGGACCAGATGAACTTACAGCAGAATTCTACAAGGCCATGAAAGCAGAGCTCACACTAATATTCCTCCAAATCTTCAATAAAATTGAAAGAGAAAGTTCACTACCGAACACATTCTATGAAGCCATCATAACCTACATCCCCAAACAAGGCAGGGACTCATCAAAGAAAAAGAATTATAGACCCATTTCTTTGATGAACATTGATGCAAAAATTCTCAACAAAATTTTTGACAATCAACTTCAACCATTAATCCAAAAAATCACACACCATGATCAAACAGGATTGATTTCAGGGATGCAAACCATGTTCAATATATGCAAATCAATATAAAGCTTCACACCAACAAAGAAAGGATAAGAGGCACATGGTTATCTCAATAGATGCAGAAAATAGCATTCGACAAGATCCAACACCCCTTTATGATGAGGGTTTTGGAAAACATAGGAATATAAGGAACATTCCTCAAAACAATAAAGGCAGTATATGACAAATCTACAGCCAGCATTATTCTTTCTTTTAATTTGTATTTTTTATTGTGAAAATACTGTACAGAGGGGTTACAATTACATGGGCAAGATAGTGAGTACATTTCTTATCAAGCATTGTAGCCTTCTACTTTGCTTACCCTTCCCATGTCTTCCCATCCTCCCTCCCTCCCCATCCAATCCTCCACCCCCCAAGTTGTAAAGTTCGTTTTCGACATGACAACTTGTACTTCTCATTATTGCAAAAGGTCCACCTATATCCTTATTTAAACGACTTGTTTTCCCCTTCCCCTCCACAAATTATACCGTCATCAAATACAGTGAAAGCAGGGGTTATACTGTGGGGGAGGGACATACAAAGCAAAAAAGAAATAATCTTATAATTGCGTTAGAAACAAATGCATGAAAGGAAAAAAAATATTTAAAATACATATCTTAGGGTTCATTTTCCTAGCATCCCATTATCTGGCCTATTCTGCTTGACTCAGACATATACTAGATATTGCAAATAACGGAAATCATGGGACCTATGTTTCTTTGGGCTTGGCTTACTTCACTTAATATAATTTGTTCCAAGTCTTTCCATTTCCTAACAAATGGGGAAATGTCATTCTTTCTGATGGAGGCATAGAATTCCTTTGTGTATATATACCACATTTTCTTGATCCATTCATCTACTGAGGGCCATCTGGGTTGGTTTCATAGCTTAGCTATAGTAAATAATGCTGCAATGAATATACTTGTGCTGGTAGCTTTAGTGTGGTCTTGTTTGTAAACATTTGGGTAAATGCCCAAAAGTGTGACTGCTGGATCATGGGGGAACCCTATGTGGAGTTTTTGAGGAACCTCCATACTAGTTTCCAAAGTGTTTGAACAAGTTTACACTCCCACCAACAACGAAGTAAGGTTTCCTACTGTCCACATCACTTCCAGCATCTGCTGTTATTAGAGTTCTAGATTTTTGCCATTCTAACTGGGGTGAGGTAGTATCTCAATGTTATTTTGATTTGCATTCCTTTTATGGCTAGGGATGTTGAGCATTTCTTCATGTGTATATTGGCCATTCTTCATTCTTCATCAGAGAAGTTTCTCTTTAAGTCATTAGCCGACTTATTTATTGGGCAGTTGTTCCTTTGAGCATTTGTTGTTGGGGGATTTAATTTTTTGAGTTCCAAATATATTTTAGATATGAGACCCTTGTCCATTGTATGGCTATTGAAGATCTAAACAACTGCATAAATCAACTAGATTTAACAGTCCTCTACTGAATATTCACCCAGCAGCAGAATACACATTTTTTCTCAGCAGCACATGGAACATTTTACAAAATAGACCCAGTTGAAGGCCACAAAGCAAACTTGTCCAAATTCAGAAACATTGAAGGTATACCTTGCATTCTTTCTGACCACAAGGGAATAAAATTAGATCTCAACTCCAAAAGCCACCAAAAAATGTCTGGTAACCCATGGAGGCTGAAAACACACTGCTGAATCACAAGTGGGTCCAGGAAGAGATTAGAAAGGAAATTCAAAAGTTCATGCTGTTCAACAAAAATGAGTTCTGAGTTCCTACAACAACAAATTGGAGAGAACTGAAACCAACAATTTAATGAGACATCTGAACCTCCTTGAACAAGAGCAACAAGATAAACCCCAATCCAGTAGATGGAAAGAAATAATTAAAATTAAATCAGAATTAAGTGTATTAGAATCCAAAAAACGATAGAAAGAATCAATAAAACAAAGAGTTGGTTCTTCGAAAAATTAAAAAAATTGACAGGCCCTTAGCAAATCTTATCAGAAAAAGAAGAGAACACACCTAAATAAATAAACTCAGAGAGGAGAATGAAAACATCACCACGGAAACAACCAAGATTCAGAACATTTTAAGGAATACTTCTCAAAACTTTATGCTAATAAGTTTGAGAACGTGACAGAAATGGACCTTTTCTTAGAAAATATTGACATGCCCAAACTAAACCAAGATGAGTCAAACCATCTTAACAGGCCCATATCAAGCATTGAAATAGAAACAGCAATAAGAGACCTCTCAGCTAAGAAAAGTCCAGGACCAGATGGTTCTAAAACGGAATTCTACAAGGCCTTCAAAGCTGAGCTCACACCAATACTCCTCCAAATCTTCAATGAAATTGTAAGAGAAAGTTCACTACCGAACACATTCTATGAAGCCATCATAACTCTCATCCCAAAACCAGGCAGGGATTCATCAAAGAAAGAGAACTATAGACTCATTTCTTTGATGAACATTGATACAAAACTTCTCAACAAAATTTTGGCCAATCAACTTCAACAATTTATCCAAAAAATCATACACCATGATCAAACAGGATTCATTTCAGGGATGCCAAGCTGGTTCAATATACATAAATCAATTAATATTATTCATCTCATCAACAGGAGCAAGGATAAGAACCACATGGTTATCTCAATAGATGCAGAAAAAGCATTCGACAAGATCCAACACCCCTTTATGATGAAGGTTTTGGAAAAATTAGGAATCCATGGAACATTCCTCAATACAATAGTCTGTATATGACAAACCTACAGCCAGCATTATACTTAATGGTGAAAACTAAAGCCATTTCCTCTTAACTCAGGAACAATACAAGCATGTCCACACTCTTCCCTTCTCTTCAACCTTGCATTAGAATGCCTAGCTACAGCAATAAGACAAGTTGCAGACATAAATGGGTTCCAAATAGGGAAAAAATAAATAAAACTCTCCCTCTTTGCAGATGACATAATCTTGTACTTAAAGCATCCCATAGATTCCACTCCCAAATTACTCAAACTGATTCAAAACTTTGGCAAGTAGCAGGGTATAAAATTAACCCTAAAAAATCAATGACTTTTCTGTATGCCAACAATGAGAAAAGTGGGGCTGAAATTAGGAATGAAACTCCATTTGTAATAGCCCCACAAAAAATAAAATACCCAGCATTATTCTTAATGGAGAAAACCTCAAGCCATTTCCTCTTAACTCAGAAATGAGACAAGGATGTCCACCCTCTCCATATCTCTTCAATCTAATATTAGAATGCGTAGCTTCAGCAATAAAACAAGATGGAAACATAAAAGAGATCCCAATAGTGAAAGAAGAAGTAAAACTCTCCCTCTTTGCAGATGACATGATCTTGTATTTAATGAATCCCACCGACTCCATTGTCAAATTACTCGAGCTGATTCAAAACTTTGGCAAAGTAACAGTGTATAATATTTACTCTCAAAAATCAATGGCTTTTCTGTATGCTAACCTTGAAAAAAGCGTGGCTGAAATCAGGAAAGAAACTCTGTTCATAATAGCTCCACAAATAATAAAATACCTAGAACTTAACTATAAACAAAGAACTGAAGGACCTCTATGATGAAAACTTTACAAACCTGTAGAAGGAAATCAACATAGAACTTAGAAAGTGATAAAAACTCCCATGCTCCTGGATTGGCAGAAGCAATATCGTGAAAATGGCAATATTTCTCAAGGCTATCTTCCAATTCAACAGGATTCCTATCAATATTCCAACCTAATTTCTCAAGGAAATAGAAAAGACAATCCAAAAATTCATACAGAACAATAAAAGACATCGAATAGCAAAAACGATCCTGAATAGAAAGAACAGTGTTGTAAGAATATCAATAACAAATTTGAAACTCTACTACAAAGCCATAGTAATCAATACAGCTTGGTCCAGGCACAAGGAAAGACCTCAGGACCAATCGAATAGAAATGAGAACACAGAAGTGTTCCGACAGAACTATAGCCATCTAATCTTTAATGAGGGAGCTAAAAAATAGAATGGAAGAAAGCCAGCCTCTTTTGTAAATGGTGCCAGCAAAATTGGTTAATCATTTGTAGAAAATTAAAGATAGATTCTTATATGTCACCCTGTACCAGAATCAACTCCAAATGGATCAAAGATCTCAGTATCAAAGCAAACAATGAAAACATTACAGTATGGAACAGGAGGAACCCTAGGTTTCCTTGGTGCAGGAAAATATTTTCTTAATAGAGACCCAGAAACAAAACAAATCAAAGAAAGGTTGGACAAATGGGATTGCATGAAATTGCAGAGCTTCTCCTTGGCAAAGGACTTAGCTAGCAAGATCAATAGAAGGCCCACACTAGCCATACAATGGACAAGGATCTCCTATCTAAAATATACTTAGAACTCAAAAAATTAAATCCTCCAACAAATCCTCAAAGCATCAACTGCCCAATTAATAAGTGGACTAAAATCTTGAAGTGAGAACTTCTCTGAAGAAGAAAAAAGGATGGCCAGTAGACACATGAAGAATTGTTCACCTCCCTAGCCATAAAAGATATGCAAATCAAAAGAACATTGAGATACCACCTCACTCCAGTTAGAATGGCTATAATCAAGAACTCTAATAACAACAGATGCTGGAGGGGATGTGGACAGAAGGGAACCTTACTGCATTGTTGGTGGGAGTGTAAACTTGTTCAACCACTTTGGAAAGCAGTATGGAGGGTCTACAACAGACTCCACATAGAGCTTCCCCATGACCCAGCAATCCCACTTTTGGGCATTTACCCAAATGATCACAAACAAGACCACACTAAAGCTACCAGCACAACAATGTTTATTGCAGCATTCTTTACCATATCTAAGATGTATAACCAACCCTGATGCTCCTCACTAGATGAATGGAGCAAGAAAATGTGGTACATATACCACATTTCTTTGCTCTATCAAAAGAAGGATATTGCCCCATTTGCTAGGAAATTGAAAGTCTTGGAAAAAATTATATTAAGTGAAATAAGCCAGGACCAAGGAAACACTGGTTCCAAGCTTCCCCTATTTGCAATAACTAGTATATATCTGAGACAAGCAGAAACAGATAAGTTGATATTAGATGAAATTAACCCCAAGATAAGGATTCAAATGTTTTTTTTTGTTTCTTGCGATTGTTCCTAACATATTCATAAGATTATTTCTTTGTTGCTTTGTATGTTCTTCCCTCACAGTATAACCCTTTTTTCACTGTATTTGATACTGGTATACTTAGTGGAGGGGAAGGGAAAAAACAAATTGTTTCAGTAGGGATCCAGGTGGACCCATTGCAACAATAAGATGTACAAGTCTTTATGTCAAAAAACAAACTTTACAATTTTGGCAGTGGGCAAGGGGTGTATTGGGTTGGGGTGGATGGGAAGAGATGGTAAAGGGAAATAAAGGAGGATGCAAAAATAATTGATCAGAAATGTACTCATTACATTGCCCGTGTAATTGTAAACTCTCTGTATTGTATTTTTACAATGAAAAAGAAACTAAAAATATAAAAAGAATCTCATGAACTTTCCTACCTGGGCTGGCTTTGAACTGCAATCCTCACATCTCAGTCTCATGAGTAGTTAGGATTACATGTGTGAGCCACCTGTACCCAGCTTCCTCATTTATTTTATTTTTTTAATTTTTTATTGTGAAAATACTATACAGAGGGGTTACAATTACATGGGCAAGATAATGAGTACATTTCTTATCAAGCATTGTAGCCTCATCCTTTGTTTCCCCTTCTCATGCCTTCCCCCTTCCCATCCTCTCCCCCCTCCCCCCCTGCACCAAAGTTGTAAAGTTGGTTTTCGACATAACGACTTGTACATCTCATTATTGTAATGGGTCCACCTATATCCCTATTTAATCGATTTGTTTTCCTATGGTGAATTCTAGCTGACTCCTTGTAGTTCCTAGCAAACTACAAAGTAGGGCTAGTTGTACCTCATCCATTACAGTAGTCCTTGGGTATAAATGACTGCTGAATGCAGGAAGGAGATGCGTCTAATATAAAATACACTGCTGTCTTGGTATTTAAAAAAACTAACAAACAGCTGAGAGTAGTTCACATCTGTAATACTCAGAATGATGACATCTGATAATTATGCTGAATTTTGATTAAAGCTCTTTTGGTGGTTTTTATTATAGGTTTTATTTATTTTCCTATTTTACTGTTTCTTATGTGACTACTGAAAAACTGAATGAGTTCCATGGCTTCTGTTCCTGGATGACTTTGGAGGTGCTCTAGAAATTTCATCAGAGGCCAAACTTGTTCTACTCAGTTGAGTAGCCAGCCACAAACCTGTAAGTGACAACACTTAACGTAAGCAAAATTACATGAAATTAAAAATTCAGACAGTTTACCTAGCCATATTTTAAATAAAAATAGAATTCAAGTTTCAGTTAATGTTAGTAAAGTTTTAATATATTATTTCTATCTGTGTCCTCTGTCACACTGCCACAGCAGAATGTAAAACGTATGGGACATCATGTGGCTCCCAAGGCCTGGACATACTTACTTACTCTGTTTCTTTACAGAAAATGTTTGTCTGACCATGTTCCCTAGTGAACATCATTTATTATGCAGGGCTACCCTCTTTTCCATCTACAGTTATTCTCCCTCTTCTTTTCTCTCTCCTTCTTTCTTCTCTCACCCAATCACTTCCTTTTCTTGTGTTAAGGATCAAAACTCATGCATGCTAAGCTGCTAAGTTGAATTCCAGCCCTGTTTGATGACGGGGTAGATTTTCAGAGCTTGAATTTTGGTCCTGGACAATGTCTGTGAACTTTTGTGCTCAAGGCTAGTTCTCTGCCACTTGAGCCACAGCCCCACTTCTGTCTTTTTGGTGGTTAATTAGAGATAAGGTCTCATTAGCTTTCCTTCTTGGGCTGAATTAGAACCAGGATCTCATCAGCTTATGATTACAGGAATGAGACATTGGCATCTACCTTACATTTTTTTAAGTTTTCAATTAGAACCTATATCCAAATGACATATATCTTCTTTAAATGTAAAAGAGAACAAGTGTGGGAACCTTTCAGAGAAGTAAACAACTGAAAACTGTATAGATTTAAATATCTCTGTATCATCACAAAATTGATAAGTATTTTTTTTTTGTCGGTCGTAGGGCTTGAACTCTGGGCCTGGGCGCTATCCCTCAGCTCTTCAGCTCTAGGCGAGCGCTCTACCACTTGAGCTACAGCACCACTTCCGGTTTTCTGGTGGTTTATTGGAGATAGGAGTCTCACGGTCTCTCCTGCCGGGGCTGGCTTTGAACCGCGATCCTCAGATCTCAGCCTCCTGAGTTGCTAGGATGACAGGCGTGAGCCACCAGCACCCGACAAGTATTTCTATTAATAAGATATTATAAGGTGATTTTTCAGGACTAACACTAACAAAGTATTTGGAAAAATGATATTGCTTTATTTTTAGGTATCCAAGTCATATACTTTATTCTATATCTTAGCTTGAGAAAACTGATACATTGTATAGAATAATTCCTATGAATTTCTGAGGTACATAAAAATAATGACAGACCTGGTTCAGTCATTGATTTTAGAGTTCTAAAACCATATTTACAAATTACTTTGTATTTTAAGCCATACAGTATAGCGATTTTATCTAAAGCATGCTTTACTGACACATATCACTAGAAAAATTTTCTTAAAAATATAGTGAATTTGGAAAATCAGTCTATACTCAAATCTTGTCAAATTAAGAATAGATTTGAATAGTAATGATACATGGCTAAGCAATAACTTGAAATAATTATCACTATCTATCTTGACAGGTAGGATTAGTAGCTTCTTCGATTTCTAGTTGTTATAATATTTATACTTAAGTAATGCTACAACAGTGTTAGAATCTTGACAATTTCGAAAGGACAGATAAGAAAAACAATCTCAAGCCAGCGCTAGTGGCTCTTGGTTGTAATTCTAACTCCTCAGGAGGCTGAGATCTGAGGATTGCAGTTAAAAGCTATCTCAGGCAGGAAAGTTCATGAGACTCTTATCTGCAATAAACCTGTAAGAAAACTGGAAGTGGTGCAGTGGCTTAAGTGGTAGAGCGCTAGCCTTGAGCTGAAAAGCTCAAATCAGACCCAGAATCCCGAGTCCCACAACCGACAAAAAAAAAAAAAAAGTTCCTCACTGGACAGATGGATGCAAATTGAGTACATTTTCTCGATGAAGTATATTTAGGGCTAGTTTTTCTATATTTTTTCTTACCTCATACGTTGTGATTTTTTGCAATGAATTGAAGTTTCTTAAGCTACTTTTTTTCTATGAATAATTGAGTTTGTAATAAAGTAATTTTGTAAAAGATTGTCTATTTTCCATTATTCCTTTTTATCGTTTAAATCTTCCTCTTTGTTCTGCACCACCTTCCACTTCCACACGTTTCCAGAGTGTATCATAAGAAGACTGTACACATTATTCTGGGGTCCACCAGTGCCTCCCATGTCATTAGGTAAGGCTATGAACCACTCTTTAACAAATATCTGGGGATTTTCTTTCACTTTAATCCTAATGAATTAAAAATAGAAGGAGTTAGAAAAGTTATAAGTCAGTGACTGCACTTGTGGTTTGCTGTGTACAAAAAGATCCATGAAAGCAGTAGTAGCAAGTGTTAAATTGAAGTATCTAGGAGAAATTATTTACCTATAAGCTCCCCTAACCTCTAAAACACTGAGAGAGCAAGTATTTTTCATTGTACACAGGTTTCTTGTTCAGTGTTCTGACCGTTGATTAATACATTCTGTTCCTTTTGCACTTGTAGCCAAAATCAACCTTGTCTTTGTTATTTTTTTTTAATTGTGAAAATGCCATACAGAGGGGTTGCATTTACATGGGCAAGGTAATGAGTATATTTCTTATCAGACATTTTTGCCTCCTCCTTTGTTTCCCGTCCCATCACCTCCCCCACCCCTGCCAAAGTTGTAAAGTTCGTTTATCAACGTAATGTCTTGTACATCTCATTGTTGCAATGGGTCCAGCTGTATCCCTATTTAAACCATTTGTTTCTTCCCTTCCCCTCCACAAACCTTGTCTTTGTTATTATTTTTAATTCATATATATATATATATATATATATATATATATACATATATTTGTTTTTTGTTTTTATTGTGAAAATACCATACAGAGGGGTTACAATTACATGGGCAAGATAACGAGTACATTTCTTATCAAGCATTGTTGCCTCCTCGTTTTTTCCCTTCCCATCCCTTCCCATACTTCTCCCTTCCCCCTCGATCCTCTCCCTACCCCTTACCAAAGTTGATAAATTCGTTTTTCGACATAACAACTTGTACATCTCATTGTTGCAATGGGTCCACCTGTTATTCTTATCTCAAAGAAATGAGTCAAACAGAGCACCAGAGCATGGTGTTCAAATATGTAACTGAGGTCTTTTTGCTGTGTCTCCCCATGAAGAATATTAGAAAGGCAAAAAAGCATGAATGAGAGACCGAGAGGGTAACACTATACTGACTTTGCAACAAGTTTATTTGCATAATGAAGTCATCTGTATATGAGGGCAGAGTTCTCCTTCATGATCATGTCTTAAAGATTCTACCTCTTTTTTCTTTTCTTTTTTCTTATTTTTGCTAGATATATGGCTAGAACTTAGGGCCTGGATCCTGTACCTGAGGTCTTTTGCTCAAAGCTACTGCTCTACTACTTATATTCACAGCCCCACTTCTGAGAATGACTGAGCACCGATGGCTCACACCTGCCGTCCATGAGACACTTATCTCCTACTAATCACAGAAAAATCTGGAAGTGGCGTTGTGATTCAAGTGGTGGACCACTAACTTTGAATAAAAGCAGCTCAGAACCAAGTACCAGAAAAAAAAGAGAATACTAGACAGATACCTTGAAGGAAAGTATAGGAATCTCTAGAAATAAAGCAAGGCTTTCCAAAAGCAGTGATGATTAGTCTATGTTCTACTATATTAGATATGATTTATCTGTCTTAATACTGAATATCTCTAATATCCTAGTCCCTTTTCCCAAAATAAAAAAATTGAAAACAAATGGCTTTAATTTTAAACCTATAAGAGTCTCATCCACCTACTGATAAATTTGAATGACCAAAAAAATAATTTTGGCGGTGGGGGTGTGGTACAAGTGAGAATTCTCAACTTTTGCCTCAGGAACATTTTCTTTTCAGATTACAGCTTTGATGATCCAGAAAAATGTTTAAAATAATTGTGTTGTATCTTAGACATTATTATAGAATTAAGAATATCTCTTTTAATCTCACTCTAACTGTGTATAGGATGGAAAAATAGTTTATTCCAATGTATTAGAATACTTCAGATTTTTTTTATTCTCTTAATCTTATAGTCATACTCTGAAAACAAATCCTTAAGTTATTGAAAACTGATGAGCTTTCTTTCTGCCATAGGACAAGGAGGAGACAGAACTTGCTTCACTTTATATAGCTGTGGAGGGGAAGGGATTGTCCTACAGCATCACCTTTGAAACCTTGGTGGTGAAACTTTTGACATAAACATTCTCATCAGGGACATCAATTCAACCAAAATGAGTTGCCATGGTCTGAAGTCTCCCCTCCGGTTGCTCTGTTCCCATCTTGCAAGTTACATTCCAAACTAGAGATGTCCACCATGCTAGGCAGACTGCTTAGTTTTTTTTGAAAGTCTATGAGTGAATGAAGGTATCTTACAGGACTTTATCATTGAGTGACATGCATGAAGAATTTACACATAATAGGAATCAGTTCTCAATTGTGGAGATTTGTGATGAGATTTCATATCTTATCCATTAATGTTCCATAGGCCAAGTACTTTAACTTGAATCAAAATGATGCCATGGCAAAATTAAAATATAATAGTGTTTTCAAATCCAACTGCAAAGTATTTCTGCTCATGAAAACATAAAATGAGCTATCCTCATTGCCCAATTTAGTACTTGTTTGACCATATGAAAATTCTTCATTGTGACTAAAATTTTTAATTTATTTTTAAAAATGAAAAATATTTTAAATTCCCATGTGCATATCCCATTAGGAAGTTGAGGTGATACCCAGAAGCTCTCAGAACTCTATTCCTGTCACTTAGATTTTCTTGTGTGTGCCAGTCCTCTTTTTGTTTGTTTTTATTTGTTTTTACATGAGGCTAGTGCTCTACCACTTGCCATAGCTCTACTTTCATCTTTGTTGGTTATTAGTTAGAGCTTAGGGAAAGCAAGTTCCTTCCTGCCCAGTCTGATTAGCCACAATTCTCAGATCTTAGCCTCTTTAGGATTATAGGAATGAGCCACTGGTGCCCAGCTATGTTACTTGTATTTAAATCATGTAATCTTCTAAGGGTTCTCCCATCGTTTTTTGTAAAAATATGCCTCACCAAAATAAATAGTTAAAGAACAAAATAAAAGTTATTGTGATTCTCCCAAATAGACAAAAATACATAATATTCTAAATTTAAGTGATAAAGTATATTTTTTGGAGTTGTTGTTGAAAGACTGTATATATTTAGTAGCATTTTGGAAAGAAATGAATCAACTATTCAGAGATAGAGCATGAAGCAAAATATATTTTATGAGCAGTATTAATGTGTACAACAGTTTTTATGTCATTAATATAATACACTTCATGTAGTATCGAATTACAGGTGCTAAGATCTGCTATGCATATGGTCATTGCTTAATTCTAAAATTCTGTCTTCCTGAGCATTTTCAGTTTTTCCTCAGTAGCAGTCACCATAAACTCATACAGGAGTCACCTGTAGGCATTTTACTCTTTTTTTTTTTTTTTTTTTTGTCGGTCGTGGGGCTTGAACTCTGGGCTTGGGCGCTGTCCCTCAGCTCTTCAGCTCAAGGCGAGCGCTCTACCACTTGAGCTATAGCGCCACTTCCGGTTTTCTGGTGGTTTATTGGAGATAGGAGTTTCACGGTCTCTCCTGCCCGGGCTGGCTTTGAACCGCGATCCTCAGATCTCAGCCTCCTGAGTAGCTAGGATTACAGGCGTGAGCCACCAGCGCCCGGCTAGGCATTTTACTCTTAAGAAACAATTTCTTATTTATTTTCCAAATTTGTTTATTTAAGATCCAACACTGGGACTCAAATTTAATATCTGACTCTTTTCCGCTCACTAAGTTCTACCAACTGAGCCATGCCTTCAACACTAATTTCTGATTTTAAAGATTCAGAAAAGATAATAGTGATAATTGTTCTCTGATTTTCTTCTCCCAGAAGCCCACATATAATTATGTTTGATTTAATAGTCTCTCAATATACTTATATGCTGTCTTTTTGGTTTTGTTTTTGTTTACTGGGCTTCAAATCAGTACCTTTCACTCTTACAGAAACTAGGCATTTACGGTTCATGCCTATAATATTGGCTGCCTCAGAGACTGAGGTTGAGCATCAAGTTTCTAATCCAGCCCAGGCAAGAAAGTCTGTGAGACTCTTATCTATAATTAATCCCGTAAATGAGTAGGAAAGTGGAGCTGTGAAAAATAGTACAGCCCAAGCCTTCAGCGCAAAGGTAGAATGAGAAATAAGGTCCTGAGGTCAAGTAGCACACAAAAAGTTAATATCCTTTCCTGTGAAGACTTAGGGTCTGTGTTGGAGGGGTGAATGATGCAGGCTCCAGCCTCAGGATTATCTGAGGACTGTATTTGTGTATGTGCAAAGCTCTTGGCATGCAGGGCTAGAAAGGTTACATGTTCTCTCTCCCTATCTCAAAACACATGTCACAGATTCCTGGGAGCTGACGAAGTAGCTCTTCTGCTTACTTAAGCATAGACGAACATCTAGTAAATCATTTTCCTGAGTACTGGGAAGTGGTTTGAACTTGCTCTAAAATAGTTTAGATAAAAATATACAAAGATATTGTCTCATAGTTTGAGCAAAATTGTATCTGTTGAAATTCTTTGTGGGAAAGTCTTCTGACTAAATCTTGGCAAAGATAATGCTTGCTTGTCTTTAAATACCCAGTAGCAATAAAGCAAAGCATGCAGTAGAAATTGCTGTTTGCACTCTCCATGCCCTGTGTCCTGGTGATTTCGTGACCTTTACCCCGGGACCCCAACCCCTTATACATTGACACTTTCACTTCAGCACTCTAATAAGTTAAAAGGATAAACATTGTATTAATTAATGGTTAACATTAATATAGCAATCATAAATTTTACTTATTGGTGATATTCCTTTACTTTCCTAAAGTTATTTATATACTAATATCATAATATAAGGAAATAATTCCTGTTTAACAAGTTTTTAATGGCAGTTAAGCATCAGAAATATATACAAAGAGATTTGATTGGAAATAGGCATTTTCAAGTTATTCATATACATATATAATAGTTGAATAAGCTTGGCATGTACGAAGTAGGCTAAAGAAACCCAAAAGAATAGGGCCACACAGACTTGGGGAATAATAAAATATTAACAAAGAGGTTATCCTGGAAAATAAAAACTCCGGAAGAATGGAAAACAAGAAAAATGTGTACCTATTTTTAACGACCTTGAAATATATATGTTCTTATGGTAAGTGGGTATATATGTATGTATATATATATATATATATATATATATATATATATATATATATATATATATATATATGTTGTGTATATATATACATGGTCAGTCGAGTGGCCTGAACTCTGGGCCTGGGTTTCAGCTCTTCATCTCAAGGCTAGTGCCCTACTACTTGAGCCACATCGCCACATGTGGGATTTTCTGCTTATGTGGTGCTGAGGGATAGAAACCAGGGCCTCATGCCTACAAGGCAAGCAGTCTACCACTGAGAACTTCCCAGCTGCAAGTGGGCGTATTTTATTTTCTATTATAGAAAGTAGTGTATTTTACAAAGTTAACCATGACTGATATTTAATACTAACTGGCCTCTGTCTCATTAAATAAATTATTCTTAGAATGTTTGTTTTATTAATTCAACTTGCAGACAAGAATGGCTGCCATGTAATTAGGATGAGTAATAGGGATTTTTTTTAAATTGGTGTTATCAGAATTAAGTTATAAGATGTAAAGAGAAAAACATATTTATTGTCAAAATTGGTTTGCTTTGCTTTCTAGTTCAAATTGCATGTACAGACAGATTAGCTGGAATGCAGATGACAAAATAATGGCTCTTGGCAATGAAGATGGGCTTGTTTGTAACCTTTAGAAAATAAAAAAAACTTATGAAATGGTAGCCTTTCTATACAACATCTTAATAACATCATAAAGGCATTATTATTGTTATCATTATTGTTATTATTATTATCATTATTATCATTATTATTTTGTCATGGGGCTTGAACTCTGGGCCGGGATGCTGTCGCAGCACTCTTCTGTAAAAGGCAAACACTCTACCAGTTGAGGCACAGTGCCGCTTCTGGTTTTCTGATGGTTAACTGGAGATAAGAATCTCATAGACTTTCCTGCTGGGGCTGGCTCTGAACCATGATCTTCAGATCTCAGTCTCCTGAGTGGTTGGGATTATAGCCCTGAGCCACCAGTGCTAGCCTAAAATTATTTTTTTAAAAACAAACTATCATTACCCTTTTTAAAATCACAATCTGGCAATTGCTATCTATAATGTTTGTTTAGGAGACTGATGGCCTCAGGATCCAACAATATAGTTGTTTCTGTGCACAATCTAAAATCTGTATTTCATGCTGTGTTCAGCCACTTGCAATTCTGAGATTTGGTTTTTAGTTCTTTTAAGCATTATTTTTTCTCCGTTTTTCAAATAGAACAATTGTTTACCTTTAAATTTCAAGTATTCTAAAATGGTTAATGTAGAAAATAGTCGCTAGTCACCAGTGGCTCTGTTTTTTAATCCTAGCTGCAGGGGAGGCTGAAATTTGTAGATCTTGATTTAAAGCCAGCAGAAAAAAATCTGAGACACACTTATCTCTGATTAAACAATCAAAATCCAGAAGAGGAAATGTGACTCAAGGGGTAGAGTAACAACATTGAGGAAAGACACTACAAATGACTGAGAGGTCTAGTTCAAACTCCATTACTCACTTGTGACACACACACACACACACACACACACACACACACACACACACACTCGCCCTTACAGAAACACACAAAATACATTTCTCTTATAATCGCATCCTTTAGTAGTAATCAATGCTATAAACTCAGCACCCATTTTCTCCAAGTTTTGCAGGTATTAACATATATATATATATATATATGATAATATGTAATTTTGCATTTCTGTGTAGTAATGTAAGAGAATAATCAGCTTCATTTGATGGAATAGCACAGGAACTGTTTTGTCCTTAACCTGTCCTCAATCTTGAGGGTTCCTCCCTGTGCATTCAAAAACCTAAAATCTAAGGAGACATAAAATTCTGTCTTTTTTCTGGAAGTTATGGACATGTTCTTCATCCCCTGATGTCATCAGATGTGAGCTCTAGAAGCCATTTTGCTTATTCAAAACCCTTAGGGTAAGTCTGGATTTTAAACTTAGACAAGAAGAAATATAGTGATAACTAATACCCCTCTGTAAATCACCTTCACAATTAAATTTTTTAAAGATTCCAGAGCTGGAATTTCAATAAAAATCTGATGACTGTGAGAGCTAAGAGGATAAACATTGTACTTCTTGGCTATTCAATGTGGATGCAGAGAACTTTTTTTTCATCTACAAAGAGATATAAATCAGTCTTTCAATATGGTGATAACATTGTGTAATTTACACACCACTACCAGGTACAGATGCCTCAAATCACATGGATACATAAACTTTGTTTCTTTTTTAAATATTCTCATAAACAGAAATTCAATGATAAAACATTTTTACATATTTCATTCTTTCTTTTTTCTTTTTTATCAGTCTTGGGGCTTGAACTCAGGGCCTGGGCACTGTCCCTCAGCTTCTTTTACTCGAAGCTAGCACTCTACCACAAGAGCCCCAGAACAATTTCGTTTTTTCTGATTATGTGGTACTGAGGAATAGAATCCAGGGCTTCATACATGTTAAACATGCACTCTACCACTAATCCACAATCTTAGCGCTCATTCTGGGAGTGAGCTGGCCAGGATTCATGTGAACAGTTGTCTTTGTTTTTGTATTGCCTTGGTTTTAACTTTGCTTTTTGTGCCATTAGAAGAGCTTAAACTTATGAACTCATGCTCTAACTTGGCTTTTTCACAGAAGGCTGGCATTCACACTTTGGTGATTAATTGGAGATAAGTGTCTGACGGGCTTTTCTGCCCCAAATGGTTTGCAATATTGGTCTTCAGATCTCAGTCTCCTGAGTAGCTAGGATTATGGCATGAACCACATATACTGACACAAAGCACTTATCTTAACTTCAACTCAGAAATGTTGGTTGATTGCAAAAATTATTGTTTTTGTTTGGGGAGTTATGTTTTATTGTTGGTTCTTTTTTTACATAACCTATTACTCTGTTCCTTAGGCTGGCATCAAACTATAGATCTTCCTGTTTTCATATTTCTGCATGCTTTGATTATGAGCATGTATTATTATGCCTGGCACAGAAACAAATGTTGTCTCAGCTATTTTTTTTTATTTTTTCTGTCAGTCGTGGGTCTTGAATTTTGAACTTCCCCTGAGTTCTTCAGCTCAAGGAGAGCATTTTACCAATTGACCCACAGCGCTACTTTCAGAAACATTTTTTAAATAATAAATTGGTAAATCAGAAACCTCCACTTTCTCAAAAATAAAAATGACATGCCAAGCTATGGCTGCCATGTAGAAGTTCTAGATGTCAGAGCCAGATTGTTTTTAGCAGATTAGGGAGTAGCATCTGTGGTGGATGTGTGTCTTGGTGTTGAATTTTAATTGAGATTTGTGCACAAATCTGGGCACCATGAAGAAATGCTGAATTCTCTGAAACCCTTCATACTGAAAGATAACACTTTTTATTGGGAGATAACAAGGATCTGAGTGGTGCACATTCATAATCCTTGATACTCAGGATGCTGAAATATGAGTATTGGGGTTCATATTCAGCCTGGGTAGGAAAATTGGAGAGACTCTTTCTTCCAGTTAACTAGTGAAAAGCTAGAAGTGAAGCTGTGTCTCAAGCAGTAGAGAACTAGTCATAAGGGAGAGTTAAGGGTCAGCAACCGAGCCCTGAGTTTAAGTCCCAGTCCTAGCACCAAAAAGGTGGGGGGACAAAGCAAGGGACATGGTAATTTTCCCAGGAACTCAAAAACAAGAGAATATTATTGGGTTATTAGACCTCTAGTTGCCTTTCGATATAATAGCACACATTAGTTGTACAACAGGGAGGTTTTGACCTTTCCAGAGGAGGATACAAATGGATCACAATCTCACATCCTCCATCCCCTCCTTTTCTTCCTACACAGTTTTATCTCCATTAATCCAATAGAAGCCAGATTGGAGGGGGAGCTCAAGTGGTAGATTGCCAGCCTTGGAAAAAATTAAAGTTTATTTCCCAGTCCCTTAATTGAAGCCCTAGTACAATCACTGCCCCCCCCCCAACAGAAACTTGCTGTGGGAATGCCTGCCCATCTTGTAGCATATTGCAGTGTACAGGAAATAGTGATGTCTGGCACTTAGCTCCCCACAATGTGAAATAAGAAAATAAAGGTCCAGAGTTGTTTTGAATAGCATTTTATCCTCTGAGAATAACAGAGGATCTACACCTTGTCAATGGATATTCTGTCGCCTAGTATAAGATGCATGTGTAGGATAATATCTGGAAATAGCCTCTGTGCAACTCCTGAGTACATCGAGGTTGAGTGCTCTGTGTAGCAAGGCCCCCATTGGGTCTAGATTGCATCTACTTAGGAATAGATAAACTGTGTATGTATAAATGGCTGATGTCCAGGCAAGATCACTCCAGGCCTCCTCAAGGTTACTCAAAACATGGAGCCACTAAAATGTGTGCTGAATACCCTTTCTCTTGTTTTTATTAGGTAACCAGAACAATGCAAGAAATGTTCACGCAGAGCCCCAGAAAGGGAGGCAGGTCTATAGGAAAACACTGCCTATCATCCAGAGGTTGATTCCTACGTGTCATTCTTCACTGAAAAGATCCAGGGCTATTTTGGGAAATGACAGGATCAGGGATGTTTTGTTAAATCAGAAAGGAAAGACATCATCAAAGATCCAAGTAGAACTAAGGATACCGTAGCTAGCTGGAAGGGGCTGCTGCTACTGATGGATCTGGTACTATTTGGAGTTGAAAATAAGATATAGAAAAAACTTATTTCTGACTGCAGAACAGTGATAGCTAACCTGAATACAGGCATAAATAACAGGAGATAATTGGAATATAATGAAAAACAACCAGAATCCAGACTTGGTGGCTCAATCTAGTAAAACCAATTACTCAGGCGACTGAGAACAGAGGATTGTGATTTGAAACTAACCCAGGCAGCAAAGACTGTGAGATATTTGTCCTCTCCTTGGTTATTGGTCTTGAACTCTGGGCCTTGGCACTGTTCCTAGACACATTTTCCCAATGTACACTGTACCTTTGAGCCACAGCTTCACTCCAATTTTTCTAGTGGTTAATTGGAAATAAGTATCTCATGGATTTCCTCCCCAGGCTGACGTTGAACCACAATCCTCAGATCTTAGCCTCCTGGGTATCTATGGCTACAGGAGTGAGCCACCAGTACAAGGCATTGTAACAATATTGTATATGTATTTATATTACATATTATAATATGTATTAAATTTTATATTTACGGTGTATTATTATAAATTATTATTATATTTTATATGATATATAATATAGTGTATAGTAAATATATCATATTATGTATTATGAGAAATATATTGTGTATACTACATATGGACCATATAGTGTCCACTTGTATAAAATGCATAATTATATAATATAAAATATATATGATTTAAAATATATAATATATTGTATATAATACATAATATATAATATATTATATGAACTATATACAATATACTATACATACTATACACCATATATAATAGATAACATAAATTGTATAAGCATATTATATAATGCCTATTATATCATATATTACTCATATGATATATTGTATAATTATATATTATATAACATGCAATATATTATATGTAATACATAATGACATAATATGCACTGTTATATGATATTCAATATATAACAGTGTACATAATGTTTTATAGTATGTATATATAGTATATGCAATGTATATATAATATGGTATATTATATAACAGTGCATATATAGTATATACACTATAGTATATTTTGTATATTGTATTACATAATATATATTATATAATAATATATTATATATTAATATCTGTTATACATATATAGATTGTGTGTGTGTGTGTGTGTGTTCATGCATGCAAGTGTGTGTGTAGGTACTCTAGTATGGTGCTTGTTTGAATGTATAGAACCAGAAATTAGATAAAGGAAAAAGACTATAGTCGAGCATGCCACATGTAAATGTAAATATTAATAAACACAATAAAATTTTGTCTCAAAAAATAAACTGAACAGAAGAAGCCAGTCATAAAAATGACATATTACTTTATAATTCTTTTTACATGAAAGATTAATTGTAGTGATGGTCTATCAATCATACAACCTGTGACTCAGTATGGAGTTGAATTTTACTACAGAAAGACACGAGATCTTTTAGGGGGTCAAGGAAAACCTTTATACTTTATGGTGGCTGTGGATAAGTGTGAATTCATGAGAATATTGAAATGCTATATAGCTATAGCATTAAGTCATAATTTACTAACGCGATTTAAAATTAGGCAAATGATAGGAACTTTAAAAGAACAATTAAGTTATTAAAAATAGTAAATAATTCAGATAGGAGTCCATGTATATACTGACAAGTAAGTGAGTATTTAATAAATACGAAATGCTGTTCTTTCTCATGATAGAATGCTAACTGATCAATATAAATTGAATGAGAGAATTTAGTGTAGATGCCCCTTTCACATAATCTAATAGATATGTTGTACATCCCAGAGCACTCAAACCTCACACAGTACATAGTGATGTCTGAAATTGAATTTATGGGAAATATGTACAAGTCCTTATTTACAAGTCATAAGACTTATTTGTGTGTGTATGCCTTATTTGTGTGTGTATGCCAATCCTGGGGCTTGATCTGAGGGCTTAGGCACTGACCCTGAGCTCCTTTTTCTCAAACGTAGTGCTCTACTAATGGAGCTATAGAACAACTTCCGGCAATTCTTGAATAATTTTTGCAGATAAGTGTCACGGATTTCCATTCCCAGGCTGGCTTCAAAACAGCAATCCCCAGATCTCGGCCTCCCCAGTAGCTAGGATTATAAGTATGAGCCACCATTGCCAGCTTTCTCATTAATATTATTAGAGGAGAAACATCAGTACACACTGATACAATGAATGCAAATATTTCAGAATCTAATCAGGAATACATTTTCAGAGGTAACCTACAACAACTTCTTTTGAGTTTTCATTAGCATATATAGAGACATTTTCATGCAGAATAAAATGTACTCAAATCAAAAGTATTCATTTTTTTCTATCCCTTCTTAAGGCAATTTTAGTAAATTTTACTTGGTTTTATTTTTTTTTTTTTGCAGGTCCTGGATCTTGAAATCAGTGCCTGGGAACTATGCCTATGCTTCTTTTGCTCAAGGCTAGCTTGTGACCAAATAAGCCAAAGCTCCACTTCCTTTTTTAGTGGTAGTGTACTGGAGGTAAGACACTCGTGGACATTTCCTGCTCGAATTGCCTTGAAATAGGATCCTCAAATCTCAGCCTCCCACTTAACAAGAATTACACTTGTCATCCAATTTTTCCAGCTTCATTTTTTTGTCAGTCCTGAGGCTTGAGATATGGGCCTGGGCATTGTCCCTGATCTCTTCAGCCCAAGGCCAGTGCTCTATCGCTTGAGCCACTGTGCCACTTCCAGTTTTCTGGTGGTTAAAGGGAGAGAAATGTCTTATGGACTTTCCTGCCTTGACTGGCTTTGAATCATGATTCTTAGCTCTCAGCCTAGTGAGTAGCTAAGTTTATAAGCTTTGACCACCAAACCCTGTCTCATTGTTCATTTTTATATGTGCATATAAAGTACTTTGACCTATATTTAGCCTGTCTACTTGGCCTTCCCCTCTCTCTGCTACCCCCTGATAGCCATATAATAGCTCTCTTAATCAAATAGTTAAAGTAAACCAATCAAAGGGAGAAATAAAAAGGTTGCTCTGACATGAGCACACTATCACTTCAAGTTAAAAATCGATAAACAGCAAATTAGGCAAAACATCTAAGAGATTCAAATTGAGGGATATTGAACAAAGTAAGTCCTCATCTTCATGTTTCAAGTCAAATTAATAGGAAAGCAGAAACTGCTGTAGGCAGTTCTAGGCAACCAGTGAGCCTGAATAGCCAGCTGCAGTATGTGATACTGTAGTTTGAAGGAGATATGGATAGTAGTAATGTATTGCTTTGTAAAGTCCCTGACATCAGTTGTTGTGCTGTGATGGTGTTGAGAATATCTTTGTTCATAAGATGTATGTTATGTCTTCAAGGGTATTGACACTGCCATGGCTTTGACTAAAACTTCATTGGGAAATCCTAGCTACTCAGAGGGTGAGATCTGAGGATCATGGTTCAATTGTCTCCATTTAACAACCAAAAAATCTACAAGATGTGCTGTGGTTCAGGTGGTAAAGCATTAACTTTGAGAGGGGAAAAAGGAAACAGAGACAGATCCCAAGCCCTGAGTTCAAATTTAAAAAAAAAAAAATGATTGGGGAAGAACGCAAAAGGATGTCAAAACAAAGAGTGAAATATGTTATCAGAGTTTGGAGATTACCATCTAGGATGCCTTTAACCAAGAATGCCTCTTTTAGATGACTATTTCTTGTGATTTTTGTTTGTAGGCAAGAAGTATTGAATTACAGAATAAAAATATGTATCTCTGAACCTAAAACAAAGTTCAAAAAGAAGAACAAGCCTACCTTGTGCATGCCTATAAACCGGTAGTCACTTGAAGGGATTGAAGAGAGCATAAATAACTTAGTACCCGCAGAGAATAGGGTGTCAGACCAGAAGAGCAAAGAAGTAGCCCAGGAACCATTGTCACTCTGTGGCCTCACTTCAGTGATTATGTGCAGAATCATGTGTCCACTCACTGAGTCTAAAGATTTTGTCATGGTTAGGAAACCAAGCTAAGTGCTTACTCAATCTTCTCAATCTTCCCTGTCTGATTTGATAACTTCTTAACTTAGCTCGTGTCTTTCATGCTTTTTGGAAATCATATTAATTTTTCTTAAAGCTTTATTTCTCTAAAATAAATACTCAGCGTGTTAAAGGAGATTTGGTGGATGGTTGAAATGGAAATATTGATGTTCTGTTAAAACAACAACAAAAGAGTTGGGAACAGTAAGACCATGGGAAAAGGGGCAATAAAGATAGTGTCTACAGGGGGCTGGGAAGGTGGCTCAGTGGTAGAGCGCTTGCCTTGTATGCCTGAGGCCCTGGGTTTGATTCCTTAGCACCACATAAGCAAAAAGAAAAAAGCCGGAAGTGGCACTGTGGCTCAAGAAGTAGAGCGCTAGCCTTGAGCTGAAGAGCTGAGGGACAGCGTCCAGGCCCAGAGTTCAGGCCCCACGACCGGACCCCTCCCCCCAAAAAAAAGATAGTGTCTACATAATCTCTTCATGGGAATAGTCTTAGCTGTGTGACATCTTCAGCCCATCTATATGAAACCACTGTTCCTTATAAATGGTGGCCTTGGGAATTACCACTCCACAAGGAACTGACAAGTGTCACTGCTTTTTTTGTTTTGCCTTTTCTTCTCTTTTTCTTCTTTTATTGTGAAAATACCATACAGAAGAGTTACAATTACCTGGGCAAGGTAATGAATACATTTCTTATCAAGCATTGTTGCCTCCTCCTTTGTTTCACCTTCCCATCCTTTCCCCTCTCCCTCCCTTCCCATCTCACTCCCCCAATGGCCAAAGTTGTAAAATTTGTTTTTTGACATAATGTTTTGTACATCTCACTGTCTTATACAAAGCACATTCCTGGCTTTTGGTCTTCTTAGAGAGGAAAAAATTATGTGTGATTTTTATTGTTTTACATTCTTAAGCTGAGGTATAAAAGGTCTCAGGTTTCTCACAGAAGAGGACATGACTATTTTTCCATGATTAATTCCATTTCAAGAGGAAAAACTGATTGGGTAAAATGGCACTCATATATTTAAACTAACTATCTGGTGCTATTGATTACTGAAATGAATGAATAAATATATCAGACAATACAAAAACAGAATACTATAAATTATTTATCCTTAATCTAAAAGAAAGGACATGGGTTTGGGGGGTTGGTCCTTGGGTTGGAAGTTGGCCTTATATTTCCAAGAAAGTTCTGTGCCTCTTAGAATCAAACCTCTGGCCCTATGTTGAAGTGGGAAAATTGAAGTGGCAAAAAGATATGGTTTGCAAGCATCTCTGATCCTCTATTCTAAATTGTGACTTTTGGACCCATAGCTTGGGTAAGTAAAGCTTTATAGATGTATTTTAGCCTTATCAAAATGCTTCTGTATCACCAAATGACTTTACGGTATACTTCTCCCTTTTGATCATCAGATTACATTTTTGGGTGTTGTGGGGTTGGGGGCTAGTCTTGGGGCTTGAAATCTGGGCCTAGGCACTATCCCTCAGTTCCTCAGCTAAAGGTTCGTGTTCTACCCCTTGAGCCACAGTGCCACTTCTAGTTTTCTGGTGGTTAATTGTAGATAAGAGTTTCATGGTCTTTCCTGCCCAGGCTGGCTCTGAACTAAGGTCCTCAGATCTGAGCCTCCTGAGTAGCTTAGATTATAGGCATGAGCCAGTGCTGCCTGGCTCAGATTGCTTTTAAGTTTGTACCTTTAGAATTGTGACTCTCTATCACATGTAATTAACATTCTCTATTAGAAAAGTCATTTTTTGTATAATTATATTTACAATTGGCACATGGTGATCCAAATATTAAGCACCCTGTCCAAGTAGTTAGTACCTGAGGAAACAAAGTTTAGTTTCTCTGATACAATGTTGGAGACACTAGTGGTTTAAAATTTTCCTTAGTGAAATAGGTAAGAGACAATTTTCCAATGTCTGCTTGGTATGGTAAACATGATTTCTTAGGCATGGTAACACTTTTCCCTTTTCAAAACACATATATTTTATATAGTTCTTACCCCTACCCTAATTCCCTACTATGATTTGTCATTCCTCTCCAATACTTTGGGATGTAGTCCTCTTTTCTATCATTCTAAATCTCATCTCTATCATTATATGTTTATCAGAATTTGTATTTTGCTCTAATTTTGTGGACATAAGTCCACTTCTCCCACTCTTTACCCCCTCTGACAGATTTTATAGGTAGAAAAAGTTTTTTTTTTTCCTTACTGAAAATATGTCTAATCAGATGCCGGTAGCTCACACCTATAATCCTAGCTACTCAGGAGACTGAGATATACGGATCACAATTCAAAACAAGCAGGAAAGTCCATGAAAGTCTCATATCCAAAAACTACCAGAAAACTGAAAGTGGCTATGTGGCTTAAGTGGTAGAGCGTTAGCCCTGAGCTGATGTGCTCATGGTCAGTTCCCAGGCTGAGTTCAAGTCCCATGACCGACTGGAAAGAAAAAGAAAATATGCCTAACAGGACATTTAAAATATTGTCTGGAAGCTTTTTATTTATGGATGTATGGAGAGTATTTGCTTTTTTAAATTTCCATGCCACTATTTAATGACCATTATTTTAGTATTGGGCAAGTTTACTATTTTAATGTGTTTTTTTTTTTTGTCAGGGGGCCTGAACTCTCAGCTTGGGGACTATCGCTGAGCTCTTTAGCTCAAGGCTAATGCTCTACCACTTGAGTCACAGCTCCACTTTTGGCATTTTCTGCATATGTGGTGCTGAGGAATTGAACACAGGGCCTCATGCCTGCAAGCCAAGAACTCTATCATTGAGCTACCTTCTCAGCCCACTATTTTAATTTTTATAGGCTGGAGGGTTGTTTATTTTGTTTTGATTTTGCTCATAATTGTGTTTGAAGTCAGGGTCCCATACTTACCTTGCTTACTTAGCTGGTAGTCTACCACTTTAACTATAGCTAAAGCCTTGCTGTGCTTTGTTTGTTGAAGATGAAGTTGTACACCTTTCTGCCTGGGTTGGCTTTGAACCACTGTTCTCCAGATCTCAGCCTTCTAAATCACTAGGATAATAGGCCTTAGCCAGCAGTGCATATATGAATTTTGTTTTCAAAACTGTGGCATGTAAGTCAGATATGGGTAGCTCACATATATATTCCTAGCTGTTGATGAGGCTGAGATATGAAGCCAGCCCGAAGAAGGAAATTTTTTGACACTCTCATCAACATATTACTCAGAGAAGACCCGAAGTGGAGCTGTGTCTCAAGTAATAGAGTGCTAGCCTTGAGCTGAACAAGCTCAGGGACAGTACCCACTCCCTGATTTCAAACCCCAGGCCTATCCTGGGGCAGGAGAAGGGAAGAAGGATGCCACATACTAAAATGTGATTCTTACAGTAAATTGTAAACTCTTCTTCGCAACCTCTCATACCTAATCTTCCCCCTTCTCCTTTTTAGAGGCCACACTACTACAGTTTTCTTGTGTCTAACAAGAGGCATAGACATTTGTAATATTATGTACTTTTTGTTTTACATTTAATTAAATTTAGAACTTTAAATAACTTCTATAAATTATGATATAGATTTACATTATTTACCTTATTGAAAATTAATTGATATTTTTGAAAAGCATAGAATACAATCTTTTTGTCATGGGTCCCAGTGTATACTAAGGAACATTATTGGCTGGAAAATAATTTGGTTGCTTATTTGTTGCATTGTTTAAACATATATTGAATTTGGTGGCTTTAACCATTTTTCTACCAAACAATTAACAAACTATAAACTATGTTTTCTCATTGGATTTTGTTTTGGTTTTTGGGCAGTTTTGTCTTTTGGGGTGCTAATAGGCCAATACTAGGGCTTGAACTCGGCCTGAAGCTCTTGCTTAGAATTTTTTACTCAAGGCTTCCTTTGTACCATTTGAATAGCATTTCCACTGCTAGCTTTTTGCTAGTTCATTGAAGATGATAATCTTGAGGACTTATTTTCATGGGTTGGCATCCAACTTAAATTCTCAGATCTCAGCCTCCTAAGCAGCTAAAATTACAAGAGTTAGCTGAACCCTGGCTATATTCAGCTACTGTTGAAATACAAACAATTATTTCTGTTCGAGTCAGCAAGGGCACAAAATTCTGAAACAATTGTGTATGATTATGTATTTGAAATATATAGTGAAATACAGCTATGTAAGTGTGTGTGTGTGTGTGTGTGTGTGTGTGTGTGTGTGTGTGTGTATATATATATATATATATATATATATTCGTCAATTTAAATATGCAGAGGTGAATGAGAATGCATGTGTTGATCTTGAGGAAAGATTTCACCTAGGGCTCTTCACAGACAAGGTTAACGAGTACAGAATGCTTGAGGCTAAAATTTAGGAAAATATAAAAAGCATCCCAACTGTATGTTTCCCTCCCTAATGCATGAATATCCTGCAGTGTTACGATGGTTACATTAGTGTGTGTGAGCAAGTGCTGGGGCTTGGATGCTGCCCCTTTGGCATGTTACTCAAGGCTAGTACTCTGCCAATTAAACCAACTTTCCGCCTTTTAATGGTTATTTATGGAGATAGCAGTCTCATGGACTTCTTTACACAAGCTGGCTTTGAACTAGGATCCTCAGATCTCAGTCTTCTGAGTAGCAAAGATTACAGAGCCGAGCCACCAGTGCCAAGTTTTTCATCATTACTTTTATAACCTACATACTTATACACATCTCTCTCATCAAAAGCACTCACTTTTCATTCTAACTGACAATGTGTGAGGAAAGATGGTGAAGCAGATAAGTTAGAAAATGGGCTTCTAGTCCCATTAACATCATTCTGGTAGGTTTTTACCCTTCAGGGAGGGAATACATATTTCCTCTTTCACTCTGCCTTTTTCTAGAAGTCAGTGAAATGTTTCTGATACATCTTTCAAAGATATCACAAACACTAGATAATATGTTAATATATGTGGAATTATTTTGGGGGCAGGGGTCTTGCGTGTCTGGAGCTTCAGAAGAAAGAGGTTGTTAAGCTGGGCTGCAGGCACAGAGCTTATGTTTTCTGTCTGCTGGTTGCAGATAGGAAGGTTTCCTTCCTGGGAAGGTTTGAACCCATATCCTCTGATCTCAGCTTTTGCGTAGCTAGGATTTCCAGCAAGAGCCACCAAAGCCTACCTCAGGTTAGAAGGCTTGTTTTTCATTCTTTCCTTTTTGTTTCCTGAAAGGTCAAATAGGTGGCCTCGTTGTGTGTCATAATAAAGTGTTTTGTATTATGCCTCTTTGCTTCTGGCTTTTCTGAAATTCATTTTGTCAGTGCTTGGTGAACAAAATTGTTCTGAGGCCAGTAGCATTTTCCTTCTGAGATGTGAGGTAGTTTACTTCAATCACTTATCACTTTGGTAAAGCAAGCAGGATTTTTCTGTTAAATCCTACATATGTTCACACTTCAGTATAGTCCCTATTTTATAAATTTAGGTTACAATATTGGGTGGAAGAATGATTACTGTTGGATTAGTTTGATAATTATTGTCTAGGTTTTACTCCTTAAGGATCATTAACTCAAAAGGGGATTAAATACATTCAGACAATAGTAGAAGGTGACTACTACTAATTTGATGTATGTGGGCAGATGATCAGAATTCTCATGATTACTAAAAAGATTTCTTCCAATTTTTGGTGGTAGACTGCTATGCTATCTGTGAGGAGACGGTGATGCTGAAGCTTTGAAAAGTGGCTATGTGCCACGCCTAATCCAGTGGAGTCTGCTTAGCATGGGAAACCAGCTTTCAGACCTGAGAATGAGGCTTCAAAGAGACCTATCTCTGAGAATGGGACTTCACCGAAGTCTACCTCAGAGAATGGGGCTTTACAGAGTCCTATCTCTGAGTATTGGGACTTCACCGAAGTCTACCTCGGAGAATAGGGCTTCAAAGAGGCCTACTCCTGGAAAGGCTGGCAAACCCCAGGGAGTGATGTGTTTCTGCTTCTCGTTTCTTCACTGTATAAGAATGCCTATTAATCTTTTAATGTTTCTACTGCTCTTTGTACTTACTCATTGTCAACGTTCCCTTATTCAAAGCTCTTTCTTAAGAGTGTTGACGACTCCAATATCTGATGAATGTCTTAAAAATATGACTAACTCACCAGAGTTAAGTGTTACCCTGAAATCCCTTTTATAGAGGCTAGTAGACAAGTCATAAGTAAATATAAAAGTATTGGGTGTTTCACGATGTCACTTCAGCAGAAGGAATTGTTTGTAAGAAATTTACAAGAAGTTGTAGGTGCGGCTAGAACAGAAAGAATGTATGGCAATTGCTGGGATAACTATTTAGTAGAAAGAATTTCCTGCTACTCTCTTTTATTTACTAAGAGACTTGCTAGATCTAGGCCTCCATGGCGCATACTATTAAAGAAGAAACAGGAAAGATCTTATGGGACAGTTAAGGCCACTATAAAAATAGGTAATGGTTAATTGGTGACAAACATCGAAACCCATTGTATTTCTTAAAGATAAGCCGGAAACAAGTGCCTATCAGGCAACCAGCTGGTGACCACCCAAAAATGAAGCCATGCAGCAAGATTGTGTAATCTTCTGCCCTTTCTTATGGAGAATTTTGCTATAAAAGTTTGTGATCCTCAGCATTAAATCGCACTCAGCATCCACTCCTCTTGTGTGTGAGTTGTCTGTTTGCCATCTCCCCACCTATTCCAGTTCCTCCACTAGGTGTCCTCCATCGTCCCGACAGAGCCGGTCTGTGGCAGCTATGAAGCAGGATTTGGGAGGAGAGCATTTGGTAGGGATACCTTTTCCAGGGCTCATGAACTAGAATCCCCAGGCATGAGGACTCAGAGTCACATATTGTTTCTTCCCTATCCTGAAACTTGAATTGCGAGCCTGGGAACTGTCCCTGACTATTTTTTAGCTCAAGGCTAGTTCTATACTACTTGAACCACGACTCCCCTTCAAGATTTTGGGTTTTGATTTATAGATCGAGTCTCATGGAATTTCCTGTTTGGTCTGGCTTAAAATCTGATCCTCAGATATCAACCTCCTGAGTAGGTGGGATTCCAGGTGTGAGCCACCACAACTTGTCTAGCATCACATTTTTAAAGTGTTCTAACACTTTGGCTGCAGTGGGTCACATCACAATTAGAATAAAATCAATTGTTTCTCCTTGTAAGCTGCAGAACACAATATCTATCTGATTTATTCCTGTCTTCCCCTCTGTTCTGTTTCTTCCATATTGTACCCTTTCTTTCTTGCTTTGTGAGCTTCAGCATGTCAGTGCTATTTACCTTTTATGAAGCAAGTCAGGTCCTTTGCCTTCATTGGGGTTTTACTTGCTGTTCTCACTGCCTGGAGAACCTGCTCCTCAATAATTGCAATGATGGTGGCCCTGCTCTCAGATCAAATGTCTCCTCCTCAGGGATATCTCCTCATCCCCACTGTGAAGTTGTTCCCACCACATCACCAACCTTATGCCTCTGATTTCTACAAATTATCGTAGTGATTTCTTTTTTTTTTCTTCTCCAGTGTGAAAGCTGCATGGAGGAAGCTGCACTCACTTCTGTCTCTCTAAAGACAACAGTAGTCCCTGGTCTTTAGATCACAGGAGCCTTGTGTGGAGTTGAACCTGCTTCAGTTCTGGTAGTCTTAGAATCCAGTCAGGACAGCTAATCAAGCTGTAGTCTGGTAGCCAGATGTTATTTCCTCTCATTCTTTTTGCCTCTCTGGGTAGCTGAGTCCACTATATGGCAAGATTAGTGCCTGACCCCTATTAACTCTCATGGCAAAGTTGGCTGTGACATCATAGAAGTTTATGGCCTGGGCTGGGAGTTTGGATTAGTGGCAGACTGCTTGCCTACCATGCATAAAACCTGAAGTTCAGTTCTTCAGCAGCACACAAACAGAAAAATCCAAAAGGGTCACTGTGGCTCAAGTGGTAGAGAGCTAGTCTTGAGCAAAGAAAGCATAAGGACACACACACCTATACCCCCACCTGAGGCACCCAAGACAGTGGGGTTCCACACCTAGGAATCCTACTTACTCAGGATGCTGAAATTTGAGGATCAAGTTGAAGCCAGTACAATAGCTCAGCAACCAATCACTCACTCCCTGATATGTTCAGACTCAGTGTAGGTGCTTTCATTCTTTCTCTATATCTTTTCTTCCTTCCTTCCTTCCTTCCTTCCTTCCTTCTTTCCTTCCTTCCCTCCTTTCTTTCTTTCTTTCTTTCTTTCTTTCTTTCTTTCTTTCTTTCTTTCTTTCTTTCTTTCTTTCTTTCTTTCCTTCCTCCCTCCCTTCACTCCCTCCCTCTCTCCCTTCCCTCCCTCCCTCTCTGCCTATTTCCCTCCCTCCGTCCTTTCTTTCTCTCTCTCTCTTCCTTCCTTCCTTCCTTCCTTCCTTCCTTCCTTCCTTTCTTTCTTTCTTTCTTTCTTTCTTTCTTTCTTTCTTTCTTTCTGTCCTTCTTTCCTTCTTTCTTTCTTTCTTTCTTTCTTTCTTTCTTTCTTTCTTTCTTTCTTTCTTTCTTTCTTTCTCTCTCTCTCCCTCTCTCTCTCTCCCTCTCTTTCTCTCTCTCTCACTTTCTTTCTTTCTCTCTTTCTTTCTTTCTCTCTTTCTCTCTTTCCTCTCTCACTTTCTTTCTTTCTCTCTTTCTCTCTTTCCTCTCTCACTTTCTCTCTCTCTCTTTCTTTCTTTCTTTCTTTCTATCTTTCTTTCTTTCTTTCTTTCTTTCTTTCTTTCTTTCTTTCTTTCTTTCTTTCTTTCTTTCTTTCTTTCTTTCTTTCTTTCTTTCTTTCTTTCATTTTGTCAGTCATGAGTCCTGACTTCTGAACTCTGGATCTGGGCAATGTCTCTCTGCTCTTCAGCTGAAGGATAGTACTCTACCATTTGAGCCACAGCACCGCTTCTGGCTTTTTTCTGCTTATGTGTGGCTGAGAAATCAAACTCAGGGCCTCATGCATGTACGACAATCACTCTACCCCTAAGCCACCTTCCCAGCCCTCATTTTATTTTATAAATTAAGAAAATTAAAAACATGCTTTCATTGATTTCTCATTCAATTTATTGAAACTTAATATATGTTATTTAAGCTGTTTTAAAAATGTCTTTCTTGTAAAAATATTGTACAGAAGGGTTACAGTTACATGAGTAAGGATTCCTAACGAGCATTGTCACCTCCTTTCTTTTTTCCCCTATCATCCCTTCCCTCCCCACCTCACCAAATTCTCCCACCCACCCTCTATCAATGTTGTAAAGTTCGTTTTCAACATACTGTCTTCTACATCTCATTGTTACAATGGGTTAAACTGTATCCTTATTTAAGCATTAAGTTATTTCCTTTCCCCTCCTCAAATAAAAAATATACATACAAGATGTAGGTCACCAGAAACAAATACAGTGAAAACAGGTGTAATACTCTGTTGGAAGAACATACCAAAGAAACAAAAAAATGAATAGTACATTATAAATACATTAAAAACAATAGCAAGAAAGAAAAATATTAGAGTTCCTGTTTTGGAGTTCATTTCACTTAACGTCATCTTATAAGGTCATAGGTATTTAGCTTTTGACCTTTTCTGCTTGCCTTAAAAATATATTATTTATTGCTAAAAAGGGAGGCCTGGCGTATTTCACTTAATATATGTTTTATTTTTTAATTTAGTTTTATTGTGAAAATACTTTACAGAGGGGTTACAATTAGGTTGGCAAGATAATGAGTCCATTTCTTATCAACCATTGTAGCCTTCTCCTATGATTCCCCTTCCAATCCTGTCCCAGCCTCTCCCCATCCCCCCCACAATCCTCCCCCCCACACCAAAGTTGTAAATTTCATTTTCGACTTGACAAAGTGTACTTCTCATTGTTGCAATGGGTTCACCTGTATCCTTATTTAAACGACTTGTTTTTCCCCTTCCCCTCCACAAATTATACCGACATCAAATACAGTGAAAGCAGGGGTTAAACAGTGGGGGAGGGACATACAAAGCAACAAAGAAATAATCTTATAAATGTGTTAGAAACAAATGCATGAAAGAGAAAAAACATTTAAATACATATATTAGTCTTCATTTTCCTAACATCACCTTATCTGATCATTTCTGCTTGACTCAGACTTATACTAGATATTGCAAATAAGGGAAATCATTGGACCAATGTTTCTTTGGGCTTGGCTTACTTCACTTAATATAATTTTTTCCAAGTTTTTCCATTTCCTAACAAATGGAGCAATGTCATTCTTTCTGATGGAGGCATAGAATTCCATTGTGTATATATACCACATATTCTTGATCCATTCATCTACTGAGGGCCATCTGGGTTGGTTCCATATCTTAGTTATAGTAAATAATGCTGCAGTAAACATAGTTGTGCTGGTAGCTTTAGTGTTGTCTTGTTTGTAAACATTTGCATAAATATCCAAAAGTGGGATTGCTGGGTCATAGGGGAGCTCTAGCTGGAGTCTTTTGAGGAACTTCCATACTAGTTTCCAAAGTGGTTGAACAAGGTTATACTTCCCCCAACAATGGAGTAAGGTTTCCTTCTGTCTACATCCCCTCCAGTAACTGTTATTAGAGTTCTTGATTTTTCTCATTCTAACTGGGATGAGGTGGTATCTTTTTTTTAAAATTTAATTTAATTTGTGAACATACTGTACAGAGGAGTTACAATTACGTGGGCAGGATAGTGCCTACATTTCTTACCAAGCATTGCAGCCTCCTCCTTTGTTTACCCTGCACATCCCTTCCCAGCCTCCCCCCTCCCCCCCAATCCCAATCCTTCTCCTTCCCTCCCTCCCACCCCCGTACCGACGTTGTAAAGCTAGTTTTGGACATGACAACATGTACTTCTCATTGTTGCAACAGGTCCACCTGTATCCTTAAACAACTGGTTTTTCCCCATCTCTTCCACAAGTTATACTGGCATCAAATATAGTGAAAGCAGGGGTTATACTGTGGGGAAGGGATATACAAAGCAACAAAGAGATAATCTTATAAATGCGTTATAAACACATGCATGAAAGAAAAAAACATTAAAATACACATCTAAGGGTTCATTTTCCTGATATCACATTATCTGACCTTTTCTGCTTGACTCATACATATACTACCTTGTTTTGATTTGCATTTCTTTTATGGCTAGGGAGGTTGAGCATTTCTTATGTGTCTATTGGCCATCCTTCTTTATTCTTCTGAGAAGTTTCTCTTTAATTCTTTAGCCCACTTATTTATTGGGCAGTTGTTTCTTTGAGGATTTGTTGTTGGGGGATTTAATTTTTTGAGTTCCAAGTATATTTTAGATATGATACCCCTGTCCGTTGTATGGCTAGTGAAGATATTCTCCCAAACCGTGGGCTTTCTATTGATCTTGTTAGCTATGTACTTTGCCATGCATAAGCTCTGCAACTTCATTCAATCCCATTTGTCTAACCTTTCTTGATTTTTTGTGTTTCTGGGTCTCTATTACGAAAATTTTGGCCTGTGCCAAGAAGACCTAGAGTTTCTCCTATTCCAACCTGTAATGATTTCAGAGTGTCTGCTTTGACACTGAGGTCTTTGGTCCATTTGGAATTGATTCTGGTGTAGGGTGAACTATATGGATCTAGCTTTAGTTTTCTACAAGTAGTTAACCATTTTGCCAGCACAACTTACTGAAAAGGCTGTCTTTTTTCCATTCTATTTTTCTTAGTTACCTTATCGAAAATTAGTTGGTGATAGGTCTGTAGGTTCATTTCTTAGTTTTCAATTATATTCCATTGCTCCTGAGGTCTGTTCTTGTGCCAGTACCAAGCTGTTTTGATTACTATGGCTTCATAGTAGTGTTTGAAAATTGGTATTGATATTACTCCAGCAGTGTTCTTTCTGTTGGGGGTCGTTTTTGCTATTCTGGGTCTTTTATTTTCCCATATGAATTTTTGGATTGCCTCTTCTATTTCCTTGATGAATGAGGTTGGAATTTTGATAGGTATCACATTGAATTTGTAGATAGCCTTGGTAAATATTACCATTTTCACGGTGTTGATCTTTCCAATCCAGGAGCATGGGAGATTTTGCCACTTTCTAAGTTCTGTTTTGATTTCCTTCATCAAGTTTTTTAAGTTATCATCATAGATGTCCTTCACTCCTTTGGTTACGTTAATTCCTAGTTATTTTATTTTTTGTGGGCTATCACGAATGGAGTTGCTTTCCTAAATTCAGCCACACTTTTCTCATTGTTGGCATACAGAATAACCATTGATTTCTAGGGGTTAATTTTATACCCTGCTACTTTGCCAAATATTTGAATCAGTTGGAGAAATTTGGGAGTGGAGTCCATGTGATTCTTTAAATACAAGATCCTGTCATCTGCTAATAGGCAGAGTTTTACTTCTTCTTTCCTTATTTGGATCCCCTTTATGTTTGCATCTTGTCTTATTGCTGTAGCTTGGCATTCTAATAGTAGATTGAAGAGACATGGAGAGAGTGGACATCCTTGTCTTGTTCCTGAGTTAAGAGGAAATGGCTTTAGTTTTTCACCATTATTATAAAGCTAACTGTAGGTTTGTCATATACAGCCTTTACTGTATTGAGGAATATTCCAAAGATTCCTAATTTTTCCAGAACCTTCATCATAAAGGGGTTTTGGATCTTTTCAAATGCTTTTTCTGCATCTATTGAAATAATCATGTGTTTCTTATCATTGCTCCTATTGATGTGATGAATTATATTAATTGATTTGCATATATTGAATCAGCTTTGCATCCCTGAAATGAAACCTGTTTGATCGTGGTGTATGATTTTTTGGATGAATTGTTGAAGTAGACTAGCCAAAATTTTGTTGAGAAGTTTTGCATCAATGTTCATCAAAGAAATGGGTCTATCGTTCTCTTTCTTTGATGAGTCCTTTCCTGGTTTTGGAATGAGGGTTATAATGGCTTCATTGAATGTGTTCGGTAGAGAACATTCTTTTTCAATTTTATTGAAGATTTGGAGGAGTATTGGTGCTTTGAAGGCCTTGTAGAATTCCGCTGTAAAGAGATGTGGTCCTCAACTTTTCTTAGCTGAGAGGTCTCTTATTGCTGTTTCTATTTCAACGCTTGATATGGGCCTGTTAAGATGGTTTGACTCATCTTGGTTTAGTTTTGGCATGTCAATATTTGCTAGGAAAAGGTCCATTTCTGCCAATTTCTCAAACTTATTAGCATAAAGTTTTGAGAAATATTCCCTTATAATGTTGTGAATCTTGATTGTTTCCGTGGTGATGTTTCCATTCTCATCTCTGAGTTTATTTATTTGGGTGTGTTCTCTTCTTTTTCTGATAAGACTTGCTAAGGTTCTGTTAATTTTGTTAATTTTTTCGAAGAACCAACTTTTTGTTTTGTTGATTCTTTCTATAGTTTTTTGGATTCTAATTCATTTAATTCTGATTTAATTTTAATTATTTCTTTCTGTCTATTGCATTGCGGTTTATCTTGCTGCTCTTGTTCAAGGAGGTTCAGATATCTCATTATATTGTTGGTTTCAGTTCTCTCCAATTTGTTGATGTAGGAACTAAGAGCTATAAACTTGCCCCTGAGTACTGCCTTTGCTGTGTCCCAGAGGAACTGGTAATTTGTGTGCTCATTTTTGTTGAATATCATGAACAGTTTAATTTCCTTTCTAATCCCTTCCATGACCCACTTGTGACTCAGCAGTGTGTTGTTCAGCCTCCATGTGTTATACGACTTTCTTTCGTGGCTTTTTTGTTGAGTTCTGATTTTATTCCCTTGTGGTCTGAGAGAATGCAAGGTATAACTCCAATGTTTCTGAATTTGGGCAAGTTTGCTTTGTGGCCTAAAACGTGGTCTACTTTAGAAATGTTCCATGTGCTGCTGAGAAAAACGTGTATTCTGATGCTGGTTGAAATACTCGATAGATGTCTGTTAAATCTAGTTGAACTACGTAGTTGTTTAGATCTGCGGTTTCTCTGTTGAGTTTTTGCCAAGTTTATCTATCTAGTGGGGAAAATGGTGTGTTAAAATCCCCAACAATTAGTCTTTGGATTTATGTGGAATTTGAGGGAAAGTAGTGTTTCTTGGATAAATTTGGGTTTTCCATTGTTTGGCAAATAGTTATTTATAATTGTAATATCCTCCTGAAGGAGAGATCCCTTTATTATTATGTAGTGACCTTCTTTATCTCTTCTCACGAATTTGAATTTTAAGTCTATTTTATCTGATATTAGGATTGCAACTCCCGCCTGTTTAGGGGGGCCGTTTGCTTGGTAGGTTTTGTTCCACCCTTTCACATTGAAAATGTTTGTGTTTTTATGGGGAAAATGTGACTGCTGAAGGCAGCAGATAGAAGGATTTTGCTTTTTAATCCAACTACACAGTCTATGTCACTTAATTGGAGAGTTAAGTCCATTAATGTTGAGAGATAGGACTGAGAGGTATTTGGGAGTTCCTGCCATTTAATCCACCTTCTTTGGGGCTGAGCCACTGAGTTCTTCCTATGGTCCTTGGATTCTCATTTTGGGTGCGGATTCTTGGCCTTTGTTTTGGTCTTGTTGGTTTTCTATGTGCAGCACATCGTCAAGAATTTTTGTAGGGTTGGTTTGGTGCAGATATATTGTTTAAATTTTTCTTTGTTATGGAAGGTTTGTATTTTATTTTCAGTTAGGAAGGAGAGTTTAGCTGGGTACAGTATTCTTGGTTGATAGTTGTTTGTCTTTAGGGCATGGCATACATCATTCCCGGCTCTTCTTGCTTTCATTGTCTATGCTGAGAAATCTAAGGTGATTCTAATTGGTTTTTCCTTATAGGTGGTTGATCTTTACTCTGTGACAGCTTTAACGATCTTTTCTTTGGTCTGAATTGATCCTGTGTGGATTATAATGTGACAGTTGTATGTCCTATTCTGGCCTGGTCTATTTGGAGTTCTCCAAGCCTCTTGTATCTGAATAGGCCTGTCTTTTTGCATGATTGGGAAGTTCTCTCCTGGGATCCTGTTAAATAAATTTCCTAAACATTAACTTCTGTTTCTAGGTGCTCCTCTACACACATTATCCTCAGATTAGGCCTTCTGATGATGTCTTCCAAGTGTTGAATAGATCTATCATATTTCTTGGACTTATCTTGGATGGTTGTATGTTCTTTCTCTGTAATATCTAGGCTGTCTTCAATCCCTGAGATTCGATCTTCTGCATGGTCTAACCTGCTGTCAAGAGTTTCGACTTTCTTTTTTATTTCTTTTCCTTCTAATTGGTCAGCTTTCATGGCTTCAAATTCTTTGTTGCAGCTTTATTTTGCATCTTGTATGTAGTTCTTTACTTCCTTAATTTGGTGTTCAGTGTTTATTCTCAAATCACTTAGTTGATTGGTTATGGTTTCCTTGGACTCCCATTCCTTCTGTGGGGTTCCGTTCAGTATTCCCTTTGTGCTCTCCCTGACCTCATTCAGCTCTTTGTTAATGGATTCCAACAATGTCTTTAGTGATCTTTGTGTATTCTCATCCTGCTCTCTCATTTCCTGTATTACTCTTTGCTTAGCTTCCTCACATTCACGTCACTCCTGTAGTTCTCTTTGAGTGTTCTCAGCCTGCTCACGCCATTCCTGTCTTTCTCTTTGAGTGTTCTCAACCTGATCACGCAATTCCTGTATCAGTTTTTGAGTAGCTTCCTTACGCTCATGATATTCCTGTATTAACCTTTGGTTTGCCCCCTCTATCTCCCTATCACTCTCATACAGAGTCTTTGCAAGTTTTCAATCTTTTCCTGTATTAACTTTTGGTATGCCTCCTCTCTCTCCTTATTGCGGCCATTTAGAGTCCTTTGTTCATTTACCATGTTTACCAGCAGTGTTTGTAGTGTTATTTGGGAACTCTCCTCCGGATTGCATTATCTGTTCTGTCCCCTGATTATTATGAGTGGGAGTTAAGATACCCAGAGTTGTTTTTTTTCTTGTGTTTTTCCCGCTGACTTTGCCCATTTTGGATGAAAGTAACACCAGTTTTGTGCTAGAACACTATCTTAAGACAAGCATCACCCAAAATTTGTAGTTACACTGTCAAAATTCTGCAGATACAATCTAGTTCAACAGATATATCTCTTCAACATCAAACAACTATATATTAATCGGCTATGAACCGCAAATAAGAATTTGGCAAACCAGAAATTATTAGGTTTAGGGAGATATGTGGGTAAAAATAGGAATTGAGGGATGTGGAAAGGCAGAGGGAGAATTAGCTTAACTAAATCAAAATCTCAAAGCATGAAATAGGTTGGATAGGATGAAAATAGAGAGATTAAAAAAAGAAGAAAGAGAAAGAGAAAAAAGAGACACGAAAAAATAGAAAAGCAAAATTTAAAAATTAAAAAGTGCAATGCTTAAAAATTATGCAAATATAAAAATGAAATATTCAGAGAAGAATGAGTATATAATTAGAGAAGCGGAGAGATATGAAGGAGACCTGAAAAACTTAACAATAAAAATAATTAAAATATTATATAGGTATAAAGAGTTAGTACTGCTATTAAAGAATGTAAGTCTAAGAGGTTTTGAATTGATTAATATATTTCTTGATTAATTGTGTACTCTGTGGGGGATAAGGTCTAATAATCGACTACGGGTAATCTGAGGATGTGCAGAACAGCAATTAAGTCTCACAAAGAAGAATGAAAGAGAAGAAAAGGTGAAAAGAATGAGGAAGAAAAAAAGATTAAAAGTTCAGTAGAGCTAAACAAAAAAAAATAATTTTTTTAAAAAGCAAAAAAAAGAAAGAAAACATGCACACACACATATACCCCTAAAATAAAAATTATAAGAGGGAGAAAAAAAAGTTACTAGAAAACAATTTTTTAAAGGTAAAAATTAAAAGAAGTTTTAGAAAAAAAATTATGAAAGGTTAAAAAAAATTCTTTGATTTTTTGGGCAGGGTTAGGAAAGTCCTGTATTTCCCTTGTGTCCATTACTAGCCTCTTGTTGGAGTCTCTGGTCTACTTGTGGTGTTTGATTTTCCTGTGGCTTGGTTGGTTTCTTAAGTCAGTATGTTTGAGAAGGCACAAAAATGCTCTGCTTTACCCAGGATTTTGTGATCCTCCTCCCAGTATAGTTCAATGGGAGGGAAATCTGTTTTGAGTATCACAAGAGGGAGATGGCTGTTTCCTCTACTTTGGAGATGCTGTGATGAGGCTAGGTTCTGGGTAGAGTGGAGGCCTTTCAGTAAAAAGTAGATTTTCCCTGAAGGGTTAGCTCCTGAGAGACTCACAGAGCCCAGCCTGGAGCCATTCTCAGGATTTATGTTTACTGAATTTCAATTGATTGTAGAGTCTGCTAAAGGGATGGACAGCCTGTCGCTCTGTTTCCTAGTGAAGAAAGCCACTCCTGGGTCTGACAGCCTGAGCTGGGTGACTTTTCCCTGGGTTGAGCTGAGTCTGGCACATCAGGTTAGGTCCTTGTGAGCTCCTAAATGACTCTAGTTTTCTTCCAAGACCTGAGTTGGAGCTAGCAGCTCAGCCAGGCCCTTGTCAGTATCAAAGATGGAGATCTCTGGTAGTGGGGGATGAGAGGTGTCTTCCCTCCTCTTCTCTCTGAGAAGGAGTGAGGACGTCAGGCTTCTACTCACGCCGAGTCTTGGTTCCTGGGTTGTCTCTGGTCTGCTAACTGCCGGATGAAGATGATTGCTCCTTGTCGGTTCTTGCTGGTGTTGAATAGAATTTCCTCACCTGCCGAATCTGGCTCTTTCGTCCCGGACGCTCTGTGTTGCAGTTCTGGCGGCTAAGGCTGCCACCGCTGCAGCCACAGACACAGCCGCGACTACTGGCAAGTTCTCAGATCTGTCTCCTTGCCAGGATTTTCCCTCTCTGGCCTAACTCTCTGTACTGTGATGGTACACTTGTGATTCTCTGACTTAGGACTGTTCACTGGAACACTAAAACTGCTTTCTATGCGAGAGTTGTTTAACCTCCACTTTCTCCTCTGCTATCTTCCTGGAACTCCAAGACTTCTTCTTATAGCCCTCAGCTTTTTCATCCCTGCAGCCTTCCTTGATATTCTCACAAGCAGCAGAACAATAACTACTGCTGAGGGAATGAAAACAAGAATAAAAAGAAGGGCCACAGAGGACAGCATGGTACCAAAACCCCTTTCTGTGATTGTTAGTTCCGTCAGGGGGATGTCATGGTGCACATCTGGGAGATTCTTCACAGCACAGCTGAATGTCCTATTGTCCATCAGGTTAGGGTTGCTTATGCTTATGGATGCATCCCCTTTGTATGCATTTCCAGCCCAGGAGATCTGATCCAGAAAAGTGCCTGCTGTGGTTGGGTAATGGAAAGACTGATAGTGAAAAATAGATTTTGTGCAACTGCTGCTGGGAGGACGGTACTTACAGTCTATGGTCAGTTTGTCAGTGACATATGAAGATGACTTGAAGGTACATCTCAACTTGACATTTTCTCCAACATAACCTCATATGTCAGCAGCTGCACTAATCCTGCAAGAGTAGGATGCCTATCGGGGCAGAGAAGGTGCAGCCCTAGCCTCAAGTGGCTCTGATCAGCAGCATCCCGGCTGCTCCTCAGGTACCTGCCTAATTCTTTCTGATGGAAGCATAGAATTCCATTGTGTATATTTTCTTGATCCATTCATATACTGAGGGGCATCTGGTTGGTTCCATATCTTAGTTTTGCTAAATAATGCTGCAATAAACATGGTTGTGCTGCCTTCCAAAGTGGTTGAACAAGTTTACACTCCCCCCAACAATGCAGGACGTTCCCTTTAACCACATCCCCTCCAGCATCAGTTATTATTAAATTTGTTGATTATAGCCATTCAAACTTGGGTGAGGTGGAATCTCAACGTTGTCTTGATTTTCATTTCTTTTATGGCTAAAGAATTTGATCATTTCTTCATGTATCTATTGGCCATTCCTATTTCCTCTTCAGACCTTTTTCTTTAAGTCTTTAGCCCACTTATTTATCAGGCAGTTTTTCTTTGAGGATTTGTTTTTGGAGGGTTTAATTATTTGAGGTCTAATTATATGTTAGATATGAGATCCTTGTCCATTGTAAGCCTAGTGAAGATCTTCTCCAAATCCTTGGGCTTTCTCTTGATCTTGATAGCTATGTCCTTTGTCGTGCAGACGGTCTGCAGTTTCATGCAATCTCATTTGTCCAACCTTTCTTTGATTTTATGTGTGTCTGGGTCTTTATTAAGAAACTTTTGGCAAGTGCCAAGGAGCCCTGGAGTTTCTCCTTTTCCTTCCTGTAATGTTTTCAGGGTATCTGCTTTGGCTCTGAGGTCTTTGATCCCTTTGGAGTTGATTCTTGTTCAGTGTGCTTTATAAGGGTCTAGTTTTAATTTTCTACAGGTGTGAAACAATATATGTTTTATAAGTCTTTGTCCATCTCTGTAGAGCCCTCCACAAGTTTATATGTATTTATAGCTTGGGAAAGGAAATAAGAGTTAAATCAGGACAGTTGGAGGCTATGGTTTATAGGGCTCATTTGAGACCCTTTTAGACGGAATGTTAACTTATTCCATTTGATGTACTACAGATGGCAGTCTTGGTACAGGAATTGAGTAGACTGCTATTGCATAGGAAGCTTGTACTGATTCCTCCTGATTTTCCCCTGAAGACAAGGAGGGTGAAGTAGCCATGGGCATGAATCCGTGTGGGATTTGCAATAAATATCTATTGACTGTGTATTTCTAATTTCTGTTGCCACAGGCAAATGAATGAACGGATTTTTCCTTTCGTACTTTAGCTGTAACTAGATATTTTTCATTTTCTAAATCTTATTTTATTGTGAAGATTCTATAGAAATGCTACAGTTACTTGAATAAGGCAATGAGTACATTTCTAGTCAAGCGTTGTTACCCCTTCCCTTGTTTTTCTACTATCCCTTACCTTCCCCTCCACCCTTCCCTACCCAATGTTGTAAAGTTCATTTCTAACATACTGTCCTATGGATATCATTGTTGCAGTGGGTCATCCTGTGTCCTTGTTTCAGCAATTTGTTATTTTGGTTCCCCTCCCCAAATTAGAAAAATGTATATACAAGGTGCACGATATCAAAGTCAATTCAAAGTCAAATGGGGATATATCATAGGGGGAAGAATATACATAATATATTTAAAACAACAACAACAAATGAGCCCCAAAATATAGTAACTTGTTTATATACAACATTTAGTCTAAAACTCCTTAGACATCTTAAGTTTGGACTATTTCTTTTATTTTCTGCCAGTCCTGTGGATTGAATTTGGGCACTCTACTGCTTAAGCCTCAGAGTGCCACTTTGAGCTTTTTCTGAGTAGTATATCTTATATAGAGTGTGATTACTTTTCAGCCTGGTCAGGTTTCAAATAATGATCCTTAGATCTCAGCCTCTTGAATATCTACGAGTACAAGCATGAGCCACCAGCACCTTGCTTGAATGATCCCACAGTTTTAACTACAGATTTTTCATATCCCCTACCAACTATGCTTCCTGATCCTTTTTTTAAGTTATCTCTAAATAACTTATGGAGGATTTTGAGCATTGCTTAATCATTTTTTCACTTTCATTAGTATATACTAGTTGCACACTTAGAGGTTTGATGGAGTTACTTCCACACACGCATATGATGTACTTGCTCATATTCACCCTACCTTCCCAGTGTCTAGCCCCTTAATTCAAGGCCCAGAACCACTGTACACATGCAAACATTCACTGACACTCTCAAACACACACACACACACACACACACACACACACACACACACACACACACACACACACACACACACACAGCAGAGCAATTAGCAAAGGATATAATGTGGACCAGGAACTGCAAGGAAACATGGGAGGGTAGATTGTCTTTTCCCAGTTCCTCTGCCTTCCTCCATTCTCTGCTTTTCCTTAGAACAATTCAAGCCCTACACAACTCACATCTGTCTGTTGTGAACAACCTGAGCCTGGATTCCAGTTTGCCATTCATAGGAAGCTGCCGTTGCTTGGATAGCTGGCCCTCAGAGTAAGCAGAGGCTCTCAGGTCATGTTTTATTTTTCCATGTGTAGTGTGAATGCAGGCCTTGAGACCATAAGCAGTATCTTGAAGTGTATTGACATCTGTGTTGAGCTACAAGACTCACCTCAAAAAACAAGCAGAGGAAGTGGGATGCAAAGTACAAATCCTAAACCAATGGACCTATAGGTGACTGAGAGTCAATTTCCACATTACTGGAGTAAATACAAGGGCAAGTCCATTTGAAGAGGGGTCTCCAACCATTTCATGGGCCCACATGACATGTCTGGCAGAAAGCCACTTGTGTGTGTGTGTGTGTGTGTGTGTGTGTGTGTGTGTGTGTGTGTGTGTGTTTGTGTGTGTGTGTGTGTGTGTGTGTGTGTGTGTGTGTGTGTGTGTGCCTGAAGGCGGGTCTGGGGCTCAGGATCAGGCTGGGTGCTGCCTGTCCTTATGCGTTTTTTGCTCCAGCCGAGTGTTCTACCACCTCAGCCACAGCTCCACTTCTGGCTTTTTTGGTAGTTGATTAGAGATGAGAATCTGATGGACTTTCCCACCCAGGCAGGCTTCAACTGTGACCTTCAGATCCCAGCCTCCTGAGAAGCTAGTATTAAAGGAGGGAGGCACTGGCACCTGTAAAGAAGCCTCTTTTTTTGGGGGGGGGTTGTCCGTTCGTGGGGCCTGAACTCTGGGCCTGGGTGCTGTCCCTCAGCTCTTCAGCTCAAGGCTAGCACTATACCACTTGAACCACAGCGCCACTTCTGGCATTTTTTCTGCTTATGTGGTGCTGAGGAATCGAACCCAGGGCCTCAAGCATGCAAGGTAATTGCTCCACCACTGAGCCACCTACCCAGCCCAAGGAAGCCTCTTAAATAAAAGATCTATTCATAGGGAGACAGTAAATGCCTCAGTCCAAGAGATGGTGTTGAGTTTTCATGTTTTAAAAGAATAATTACACTCAATAGCAAAGTATGAAGTAATATTGAAGGAAAGAAGACAACAAACTTTCATAAATCTGGGGTTGTGAAAGCCCATCGAACATGAGACTTTCATATAGGAATAACATCTATGTGGCAACACTGAGGTTCACCCATGTGGTCACATGTACTGTTTGAAGCCCTGTTCTCACATGATATGTTTCCAGAAATCTGGGATTCTGCTCTGTAGAAGATGTTTCCCAGTCACACTGGTAATTCTTAGTTCTGTTTTTCACACTTCTCATCCTTCATTCTTAGTATTATCCAAGTATCTTTTCCAATGCTGCTCCAGAAGATGCTTTCAATGTTACTGTAAGGATTCATTTAATAAGAGAAATATGTTTGAAGAACTTTAATACTTACATTAATAATATCATTACTAATAAAGACTAATATTCAAGAACTACTTTAAGATCAATAAAACATGATTTGGAACAGCTATGTGGCTTTGATATTAAAGCTGATAGCAGACATGTATTCCTAGACCATGATGAATCTGTAGTTATTGCAATCTTACAATAAAAAAGTTCTTAAGAAAGAAAATGTCTTGATAATATAAGCAACCCAATAGTTGTTGAATAAGACATATATAGTGAGGACGTCTGTTGAGCTGGTACAAACTGGTTCTTGCTCTGAAAGCATCACCTATCTGTTCTGAGGGACAATCAGGGTTAAGAAGGGACACATGCTTCCAGATGACTGATCTGCCTAGCATTAACTGCATAAGTCCATTCAGGCCCACAGCCCTATAACCAATATAGGACAATCTTATGAACAGTCTTCTTGTCTTTCAGATTCAAGCCTGTAATCCTAACTCATCAGCAGACTGATATCTGAGGATCACGGTTCAAAATCACCCTAGGCAGCAAAGTCTGCAAGATTCTTATCTCCAGTTAACCACAAAAAAGCCACAGTGAGAGGTATAAATTGAGAAAAAGGAAAGGGGTGTAATTGTCCCCCAAAAATGGATTCTTTACCTGACAACTGTTTAACTGACTTAACTGTTATCCCTCTGAACATCATCTTCCTAATAATATTTTTTAAAGAAAAGGAAAGATGGGGCTGGGAAGGTGGCTCAGTGGTAGAGTGTTTGCCTTGCATGCATGAGGCCCTGGATTCAATTGCTCATTACTACTTAAGCAGAAACAATGCTGGAAATCACACTGTGGCTCAAGTGGTTGAGACTAGCCTTCAGCTGAAGAGATGAGGGACAGTGCCCAAGCCTAGAATTCAGGCCCATAACTGGAAAAAAGGAACAAAGAAAAAGAAATAAAAAGGAAGAGAGTTGCTACCAGGCTCAATGGCCAATCTTGTAATCCTAGCTATTCATGAGGTTGAGGATAAGTGATTGAAGCCAACTTGGGCAGGAAAGCCTGTACGAATTCTATTTCCAATTATGTCCAAAAAACTAGAAGTAGAATTGTGGTTCCAGTGGTGAAGTAGTAGCCTTGAGGGGAAAAAATAAACTTCAGGGATAGTGTCCATTTCCTGAGTGCAAGCCCCAGAACAGCACAGAAGAAAAGAAGAAAAGACATTATGAACTTGGTTTATCTGTAACTGTGATGCCTTTGTTACAGACGATTATGGACTGAAACTCTGAACACGGCATACTAGGTCTGGCATTTTTGTGCACAAAATGTGTGCATAACCATCTTAACTCCTTCTCTATTCTATAGTTGCAGGTTTCATTATCATCTCACCATGGAAGAGGCTTCAGTATTTACTTTCTCTAGAATACCTGCTTCCTTGTCCTCTGCTCTTTACTCACTGACAGCATTATTTTACCTGAGAACACAAGGAGGAGAATTGGCAAGACCTTGAAAGAAGGGAAGTTGCTAGAAGTGGGTGAGATGCTTGAGATAATGCCCAGGACCAGGTCAGAATTTTTTTGTGACGACTTGCCATGGTGTATCAATCTTTATCAATATGCTGAGGGTACTTGGACATAAAGAGGAGGCCTCAATGCCTACTGGTGTCATTCAAACTACACAGATATAAGCCAGCTAATAATGCTCTCACTTTCCCAACATGGAGTTTTGGTACCTGCGTGTCAAGGGAACTCAGGATCAAGCATGGACAGCTATCCACACATCAAGTTGTGACCTCTACATTGTTACAGCATTGAAAGCAGTTCATCATGAATCACATGGAGCTTGTCAAAATCATTGAAGGGATGGGAATGTGGTTCTATGTTGTATGGACCAAAGCAGACAGATCACCATACAAGTTTCCTTTCAGAGACCCCACTTCTGTTCAATGGCCAAGAGAACATACATGAAAAACTCCAGAATGAGGAGGTATGTATACCCCTATGTTTCTAAACTGGACCCTTCACTGCATGATTTCCCAGAGCTTATGGAAACAATGAAACTAAATCTCTCGAAGATCTGGCACTGAAGTCCCGCAGAGACCATTGCCTACATCTGTGAGGAGAGCATAGGAGTTAAAATGGCCTGTCAGAGAGGGGAATACCCACAGAGTGTCTTCACGACATCTCAGGCATCCAGGATTCAGATAATTTTGGGGAGGTAATGAAAGCCTCTTTGGTGTGGATGGTGAAACATTGAAGCAGTTGGGACAGAGGATGGGAAAGCCAGTTGAAGAGTACATGGGTCCCATCAAGTCCCAAGATGGGCAGATCTACTATCAAGAGAGCTGGACATTGTGATGGATATGTTACATAACTGCTTTTGCTCATGGACAAGTCTTAGACACATGTTATACTACAGCGACTCTGTTGTCTACTACCACAAATGCATGGAAGAGAGATAGAAACTTGATACAGTTGCTGACATCATCAAGATCATCCTAAGGAAGAACTTGATAGACATTATCATCTGATTTTGTGTCTGGGTGACTGATGGGGAGATGTGTATGTGTGGAAACTAGGGCTTAAACTTTGGGCCCTGAGCTTCTTTGGCTCAAGACTTGCACTATAGCTCTTAAGCCATAGCTCCACTTCCAACTATTGTGATATTTTATTGGAGTTTCACAAGTACTTACTTACAAGATAAACTTTAATTATGAGGTGATATGATTTTAAAGATGATATACTATACTACTATGCAAATGTAACAAATAAAAATGGGAGTCAAAAAGACACTCTAAGGACTATATAGGAGGTTTTATGAAAGCCGTGAAGTTATATCTAAAAAAGTGTTATTAGAGACTTAAACAACAGTGCTAAATTTCTTGTACCGGATAAAAGAATGCAGTCAGTTATTTCTGTTTAAATGTCTAATATTATTTTTCTCTTTTTACCGTGTTTGTAATACATGCTATTAATATTAATAGGTGTATTGGACTCAAGCTGAGCTGTTGAATCTAGAAAAGTTTTGAGAGGTTGAACATCACCTCAATAGTACTCTGAAAGGTGACAGCTGGCCATGGAAGGGTTAAAACACAGCTCTGGAGAGGGTTAAACTATTGCCCCTTCCATAGTGCTTTAAAGGCCTTGAAACCTGGGGGATAAAAGAGAAGTCTCCTTTCTCAAAACAATAAGGGAAACAGTGTTACTCACTGTGGTGGCTCTGATTGTAATATTGATGCTTCATTTTTGCATGTATCCATGGTAACCTTCCCAGTGTGAATTCAAATAAATATGATTGCTTGTGTGACCTGGAGCCCAGGTGCCATTGAGCCTTGGTACCCCGGGTCCTCATTGATTTTGTTCTTTTTGTCTACACTTGTCTGTGTATTTTCTAATATTCTTCAGCTTGGTATCCAATTGCACTGCCTTGGGTTACAATTAGCGTCAAATAAGAATATTCTTGAACTGTAAAACATAAAAAGCTTGCAAACTTTCTTATCCCAAATGGCTTCAAACCACAATCCTCAGATCTAAGCCTTCTGAGTAGCTAGGATTACAGGCATGGGCCCCTGGCAACCAGCATGCATCAGAACACTTGATATCAGTGAGATCATTCTTGGGGAATGTCTGCACATCTCAGTCCTCCTCAGATGTTCCTTCCTGTTGCTCAAGCAGAGTCAAAAACTTTCACTCTTTATGTTCAAAATCCTTGAGGTTATTGAACTGACTTGCCCACCATGTACCTCCTTTCCGTAAATCAATAGAAGGTTTTACTCCTTACCATCGATTAATTTTATTAACTAAATTAACTGGGATCCACACAGAGGTGACATGTCCTTTTCTGGATTGCATACTGTACACCTATGTTTTACTTTATCTAATACAGTTAACATTACTTACCTTGTTTGATGCTTCTTACTTTTCCCATATTTAATCCTTCTCATCTCTCTTTCCCTTGCACAGAGGGAAGAACCATTTGGAATGGTGAAGAGTGTGTTTTTAGTCATTCTCTGAAAAGCTTTACCAATGGATCCTGATTTCCAAGTCCTGTGTAACTGGCCTGTAAAGTCTTGTTCTTTAATCTCTCCTCAGCTTACACAAATGACCAATTTTATCTAAAAAAGGCTATAGGAGATGAGTTTAGGAAATCGTTTCTGGTTATCAGTCAGGAATCCTTATTACCTGGTCACTGTGCATGAGTTGTTTCTGTTTCGTTTTTATTTGAATAGAACAAGCAGTGTGTACGATTAGTAGCAGAATTAGACTTACAAGTATTTTTTTTTTAATTCAGGGATAGCAGGCTCTCTTATTTGAACCACAGATCAACTTCTGCCCCACTTTCTTTTCTTTTGGTGGTAAATAGGACAGTGTCCCACAGGAAGCCAAGGGAACTACACAGTATCCTTAAATCTGAGGACTGCAGTTCACAGTCAGGCTGGGCAGGAAAATTTATGAGCGTCTTATCTCCAACTAATCAGCAAAAAGTCAGAAGTGGAGCTGTGGCTGAAGTGGTACAGCAGCAACCTTGAGCATAAAAAAAGCTAAGTGAAAAACAGATCTAGCACTAAGAAAACCACAAAATAAATTTTTAAAAAAGTGGAAGAGAGCACAAAGAGTCTATTAAAAATGATAAAATGACCAAGAAACTGGTGGATCACACTTGTAATTCTACCTACTCAAAACACTGAAATTGAGGATCACCATTCCAAGCCAGCCAGGACAGGAAAGACCATTGTGTGTGTGTGTGTGTGTGTGTGTGTGTGTGTGTGTGTGTGTGTGTGTGTGTGTGTGCGCATGAGTGTGTCTGTGCCTTTCTGGGATATGAACTACAAGTATTTGTTTGACCATGTCTGATCTTTTGGAGGTTAATTTGAGATAACAGACTCATGCACTTTCCTTGCTCCTGACGTTGAATCACAATCCGCACAATTCAGGACCCTATGTTAATCTCTATACTTACTTCCAGCTAAACACCAAAACCAAAAACTCAACCAAAGTGCAACTGTTTTCGAGCATGCTATCCTTCAGCAAGATTGGTGAGGCCCTCAAAACAAGCCAGAGAACCAACAAATAAACAAGTGAATGTATGTGAAGAAGAAAAGAGTCAATGAGTTTTTAAAATACAGACGCATACCTTTAATCCAATCTGAAATCTAAAGATCACAGTTCGAAGCCAGCCTGGGCAGGAAAGCCCAACTAACTTGAGTGTGCTAGGCATGGGCTAGAACTTGAGGGTTTTTGCTCAAGTTTAAAACTACTACTTACCGTCGTCACATGTGGTTAATTTGAGATGAGACTGATGGGCTTTCAAAGCCCAGACTGGCTTTAAACTGTAATCCTTAGATTTTAGGATACTGTGTAGTGCTATTGGTTTCCATGGGACTTTTATTGCCTATTAACCACCAAAAAAAAAAAAAAAAGATTGAAATTAAGCTAAGGCTCAAGTAGTAGAGCCTGCTAGCTTTGAAATGAAAAACAAAATACCCAAAACAAAACAATCCTCAGCGAGAGTAACTAGGCCTTGAATTCAAGCCTCCAGCCCCACCCAGCCCCACCCCCCAAAAAAAACCCTCAGGAGTAGAGTTTTTGTTCGTGCTAGCTTTGAGCAAAAAATAAAAGGATTCAAATGGTTTTTCTTTCTTGCTGTTTTTCTTAACATATTTATAAGATGATTTCTTTGTTGCTTTGCATGTCCCTTCCCCATGATATAACCCTGTTTCACTGTATGTGATGTTGTTATAATTTGTGGAGGGGAAGGGAAAAAATTGTTTAAATAGGGATACAGGTGGACCCATTGCAACAATGAGATGTACAAGACGTTATGTCAAAAAACGAACTTTACAACTTTCGCATAGGGCAAGGGTGTGGGGGGATGGGAAAAGATGGGAAGGGGAAAGAGAGGAGGCAACAATGCTTGATAAGAAATGTACTCATTGCCTTGCTCAAGTAATTGTAACCCCTCTGTACAGTATTTTCACAATTAAAAAAAAGCCAAAACTCTCATGGACAGTGAAGTCAGTGAAGTAGTGTAGCCTAAATGTAGAGCTTGTTAGTTTTGATCTAAAAAACAAGCCAGGTGCCTCTGGCTCATGTCTGTAATCCTCGCTACTCAGGAAGCTTAGATCTGAGGATGACAATTGGAAGCCAGCCTAGGTTGAAAAGTCCCCTGGTGACTGTTTTGTCCAACTAAGTAGAAGTGGCACTGTGGCTGAAAGTGGTAGTGTGCCTGCTTTGTCCCTGAAGGCCGGTGCGTCGACACTGAGTTCAAGCCCTACAACTGACAAAATCAATCAATCAATAAATTAATTAATTACTGAGCGTAAATGGGTATGCCCTAATAATAAAAGACATGAACTTTCAAAAAGGGGGAAGAGACAATCAAATAAATGAAAAGGTGCAAAACGGAGTATATTGAAGCTTTCTAAATAAAAATTGTAATCCTACCTGTTCAGAATGCTTATATCTGAGGACTGTGGTTCAAAGCCAGCCTGGGCAGGAGACATTTTACTGTGTTCAGTACTGAGGCTTGAACTTGCTATGCTTTGCTCATGGCTAGAGGTCTACTTCTTCCTACGTGTTGGGGCTTATTAGATATAATTGTCTCATTGACTTTGTTGCCCAAGACTGGCTTTGAACCATGATTCTCAAATTTCAGTCCTCTCTGTAATGCTCGTGGCTTGCTATTGATATTCTAATCTCCTATTAACCACAAAAGATGCAGAAGTTGAGCTATGGCTCAAGTACTGAAACCAACTACCATTAAGGTAAACGTAAATAAAACCTCAGGGAGAGTCATCATGACTTAATTTCAAGACTTAACAACCACCACTCACTTAAACAAACAAACAAACAAAAAGAACCTCAGTCACAGTTACCTGAGTTTGAGCCCTAGAAGAAGAGCTACAAAAAAGAGAAACAGCCTGTAGTTTACCTGTGGTCAAAGTTGTAGAGCATGGTAGTTTCAAGAGGAAAGGCAAAACGGAGCATGAGAGCTAGTGCCTAAAAACAAATGACAAAAAAAAAGAAATAATAAATAACTGAAAAGGTGAAAGAACAGGTAATTAAAGATTTCTAAATGTTGACTCAAACTTATAATCCTGAAGGCTAAGGTCGCTGAAATCTGTAGATCACGGTTCAAAGCCATCTTGGGCAGGAAACTCCATGAAATTTGCTTCACTGTGTTCAGTTGAGGGACTAAAAGTTGAAGTGTTTTGCTCATGGCTACAGGTCTAATATCTTCTGCCTATTAGTGTTTGACTGGAGATAAGAGTCTCATGGACTTTCTTTCTAAGGCTGACTTTGATCTATAATGCTCCAATTTCAAGCCTCTCTTTACTGTCCTTGACTACCCATGCGACTCTTGCCTCATATTAACCACTTAAAAAAGGCAAAAGTTGAGCTGTGGCTCAAGTAGTATAGCCTTCAATTAAATAAGTAAATCAATAAAACCTCAGAAAGAAATGGGAGGGATGAGAGCGAAAGACAGAACATCTTACAATAAGCAAAAGGAAAGAAATGTAAATATCACCTGGAAGAAATAATTGTATTGTCAAAGCTTATGGAATTGTATTGTCAAAGCTTACAGAATTCACAAAATTTAGACCATGATAATGACAATTTACCTTGTGAAGGTTAAAATACATTTGTGATTTCAACTAAATATTACTTTTCCACAATACTCTGCAATAAGAGAAATTTATGTAATCACCTAGACACAATAATAATATAAACCTCAGAAAGAGTCACTAGGAATTACTTTCAACCCCCAACTCAACAACCTTTCCCAACAAGGGACACAAACAAAAATATACTATGAGCAGGGGCTGAGTTTTCACGCTCTGAGCAAAAGCCAAATGAAGCAAAAGGTAGACAGTGGTAGACCTAAGGCCCAAGTAATAAAGCAAGCTACTTTTTAAATTTTAATTTTTATATTTTGTGAACATACCGTACAGAGGGGTTACAATTACATGGGCAAGATAATGAGTATATTTCTTACCAAGCATTTCAGCCTCCTCCTTTGTTTACTCTTCAAATCCCTTCCCAGCCTCCACCCTTCCCTCACACCGAATCCTCCCCTCCCCAGCACCAAAGTTGGAAAGTTCGTTTTCAACATGACAACTTGTACTTCTCATTGTTGAAACAGGTCCACCTCTATCCTTAAACAACTTGTTTTTTCCCATCTCCTCCACAAATTATATCAGCATCAAATATAGTGAAAGCAGGGGTTATACTGTGGGGGAGGGACATAAAAAGCAACAAAGAAATAATCTGATAAATGCATTAGAAACAAATGAATGAAAGAAAAAAAATTAAAATACATATCTAAGGGTTCATTTTCCTCACATTACATTATCTGACCTTTTCGGCTTGACTCATACATACACTTGATATTACAAATAAGGGAAACCATGGGACCTATGTTTCTTTGGGCTTGGCTACTTCACTTAATATAATTTTTTTCAAGTCTTTCCATTTTCTAATAAATGAGGCAATGTCATTCTTTCTGATGGAGGCATAGAATTCCAATGTGTATATATACCACATTTTCTTGATCCATTCATCTACTGACGGTCATCTGGGTTGGTTCCATATCTTAGCTATGGTAAATAATGCTGCAATAAACATAGTTGTGCAGGTAGCTTTAGTGTGGTCTTGTTTGTAAACATTTGGGTAAATGCCCAAAAGTGGGATTGCTGGATCATAGGGTAAGTCTATGTGAAGTCTTTTTTTTTTTAATATTATTTTATTTTATTTGAGAACATACTGTACAGAGGGGCTACAATTACATGGGCAGGATAATGCATAAATTTCTTACCAAGCATTGTAGCCTCCTCCTTTGTTTACCCTTCACCTCCTTTCCCAGCCTCCCCCCTCCCCCCACCCAATTATACACCCCTCCCACCCCCGACATTGTAAAGCTGGTTTTGACATGCTATTTTGTACTTCTCATTGTTGCAACAGGTCCACCTGAATCCTTAAACGACTTGTTTGCCCCCATCTGCTCCACATGTTATACTGACATCAAATATAGTGAAAGTGGGGGTTACACTGTGGGGGAGGGACATACAAAGCAACAAAGAAATAATCTTATAAATGCATTAGAAACATATGCATGAAAGAAACGAAAACATTAAAATACATATTTAAGGGTTCATTTTCCTAACATCACATTATCTGACCTTTTCTGCTTGACTCATACCTATACTAGATATTGCAAATAAGGGAAACCATGGGACCTATGCTTCTTTGGGCCTGGCTTACTTCACTTAATATAATTTTTTCCAAACCTTTCCATTTCCTAACAAAGGGGGAAATGTCATTCTTTCTAATGGAGGCATAGAATTCCATTGTGTATATATACCACATTTTCTTGATCCATTCATCTACTGAGGGCCATCTGGGTTGGTTCCATGTCTTAGCTATGGTAAATAATGCTGCAATAAACATAGTTGTGCTGGTAGCATTAGTGTGGTCTTGTTTGTAAACATTTGGGTAAATGCCCAAAAGTGGGATTGCTGGATCATAGGGGAGATCTATGTGAAGTCTTTTGAGGAAACTCCATACTGCTTTCCAAAGTGGTTGAACAAGTTTACATTCCCACCAACAATGAAGTAAGGTTCCTTTCTGTCCACATCCCCTCCAGCATCTGTTGTTGTTAGAGTTCTTGATTTTTGCTGTTCTAACTGGAGTGAGGTGATATCTCAATGTTGTTTTGATTTGCATTTCTTTTATGGCTAGGGATGTTGAACATTTCTTCTTGTGTCTATTGGCCATCCTTCTTTCTTCTTCAGAGAAGCTTCTCTTTAAGTCTTTCGCCCACTTATTTATTGGGCAGTTGTTTCTTTGAGGATTTGTTGTTGGGTGGTTTAATTTTTTGAGTTCCAAGCATATTTTAGATATGAGACCCTTGTCTGTTGTATGGCTAGTAAAGATCTTCTCCCAATCGGTGGGCTTTCTATTGATCTTGCTAGCTATGTCATTTGCCCTGCAGAAGCTCTGCAACCGTATGCAATCCCATTCGTCCAACCTTTCTTTGATTTGTTGTGCTTCCGGGTCTCTATTCAGAAAATTTCGGCCTGAGCCAAGGAGACCTAAGGTTTCTCCTATTCCATCCTGTAATGTTTTCAGAGTGTCTGCTTTGAGTTCAAAGTCTTTGATCCATTTGGAGTTGATTCTGGTGCAGGGTGATATATAAGGATCTAGCTTTAATTTTCTACATGTAGTTAACCAATTTTGCCAGCACCATTTACTGAAGAGGCTGTCTTTGTTCCATTCTATTGTTTTAGCTTCCTTATCGAAGATTAGATGGCTATAGGTCTGTAGGTTCATTTCTGGGTTTTCAATTCTATTCCATTGGTCCTGAGGTCTGTTCTTATGCCAATACCAAGGTGTTTTGATTACTATGGCTTTATAGTAGAGTTTGAAGTTTGGTATTGGTATTCCTCCAGCAGTGTTCTTTCCGTTGAGGCGCGTTTTTGCTATTCGGGGTCTTTAATTGTTCCATATGAATTTTTGGATTGCCTCCTCTATTTCCTTGAAGAATGAGGGTGGAATTTTGATAGGTATCGCGTTGAATTTGTAGATAGCCTTGGGAAGTATTGCCATTTTCATGATGTTAATCTTGCCAATCCAGGAGCATGGGATGTTTTGCCATTTTTTAAGTTCTGTGTTGATTTCCTTTTCAAGATTTTAAAGTTTTCATCATAGATGTCCTTCACTTCTTTGGTTAAGTTAATTCCTAGGTATTTAATTTTTTGTGGGGCTATTACAAATGGAGTTGCTTTCCTAATTTCAGCCACACTTTTCTCATTGTTGGCATATAGAAAAGCCATTGATTTTTGGGGTTAATTTTATAACCTGCTACTTTGCCAAAGTTTTGAATGAGCTTGAGTAATTTGGGAGTGGAGTCCATGGGATTCTTTAGATACAAGATCATGTCATCTGCAAAGAGGGAGAGTTTTATTTCTTCTTTCCCTATTTGGATCCCCTTTATGTCTGCATCTTGTCTTATTGCTGTAGCTAGGCATTCTAATACTAGATTGAAGAGAAGTGGAGAGAGTGGGCATCCTTGTCTCGTTCCTGAGTTAAGAGGAAATGGCTTTAGTTTTTCACAATTGAGTATAATGCTGGCTGTAGGTTTGACATATGCAGCCTTTATTGAATTGAGGAATGTTCCATGGATTCCTAATTTTTCCAGAACCTTCATCATAAAGGGGTGTTGGATCTTGTCAAATGCTTTTTCTGCATCTATTGAGATAACCATATGGTTCTTATTCTTGCTCCTGTTGATGTGATGAATAATCTTAATTGATTTGCGTATATTGAACCAGCTTTGCATCCCTGAAATGAATCCTGTTTGATCATGTGGTATGATTTTTTGGATGAATTGTTGAAGTCGATTGGACAAAATTTTGTTGAGAAGTTTTGCATCAATGTTCATCAAAGAAATGGGTCTATAGTTCTCTTTCTTTCATGAGTCCTTGCCTGGTTTTGGGATGAGGGTTATGATGGCTTCATAGAATGTGTTCGGTAGTGAGCTTTCTCTTTCAATTTCATTGAAGAGTTGGAGATGTATTGGTGTGAGCTCTGCTTTGAAGGCCTTGTAAAATTCGGCTGTAAAACCATCTGGTCCTGGACTTTTCTTAGCTGGGAGGTCTCTTATTGCTGTTTCTATTTCAATGCTTGATATGGGCCTGTTAAGCTGGTTTAACTCATCTTGGTTTAGTTTTGGCATGTCAATATTTGCTAGGAAAAGGTCCATTTCTGTCAAGTTCTCAAACTTATTAGCATAAAGTTTTGAGAAGTATTCCCTTATAATGTTCTGAATCTTGGTTGTTTCTGTGGTGATGTTTCCATTCTCATCTCTGAGTTTATTAATTTGTGTGTGTTCTCTCCTTTTTCTGATTAGATTTGCTAAGGATCTGTCAATTTTGTCAATTTTTTCGAAGAACCAACTCTTTGTTTTGTTGATTCTTTCTATAGTTTTTTTTGGATTCTAATTCATTTAATTCTGATTTAATTTTGATTATTTCTTTCCGTCTACTGGATTGGGGTTTATCTTGCTGCTCTTTTTCAAGGAGGTTTAGATGTGTCATTAAATTGTTAGTTTCAGATCTCTCCAATTTGTTGATGTAGGAGCTCAGAGCTATAAACTTGCCTGTGAGTACTGCCTTTGCTGTGTCCCAGAGGAGCTGGTAATTTGTGTGTTCATTTTTGTTGAATAGCATGAACATTTGAATTTCCTTTCTAATCTCTTCCATGACCCACTCATGATTCAGCAGTGTGTTGTTCAGCCTCCATGTGATACCGGACTATCTTTGGTGGTTTTTGGTGTTGAATTCTAATTTTATTCCCTTGTGGTCAGAGAGAATGCAAGGTATAACTTCAATGTTTCTGAATTTAGACAAGTTTGCTTTGTGGCCTAAAATGTGGTCTATTTTAGAAAACGTTCCATGTGCTGCTGAGAAGAACGTGTATTATGATGCTGCTGGGTGAAATGTTTCGGTAAATGTCTGTTAAGTCTAGTTGATCTATGCAGCTGTTTAGATCTGCGGTTTCTCTGTTGAGTTTTTGCCGAGTTGATCTATCTAGTGGGGAGAGTGGTGTGTTAAATTCCCCAACAATTAATGTCTTTGGATCTATATGGGATTTGAGGGAAAGTAGTGTTTCTTTGGTAAATTTGGGTGCTCCATTGTTTGGCGAATAGATATTTAGAATTGTAATATCCTCCTGAAGGAGAGATCCTTTAATTAGTATGTAGCGACCTTCTTTATCTCTTCTCACGAATTTTAGTTTGAAGTCTATTTTATCTGATATTAACATTGCAACTCCCGCCTGTTTATGAGGGCCGTTTGCTTGGTAGATTTTGCTCCAGCCTTTAACATTGAAGATGTGTTTGTTTTTACGGGCAAGATGTGACTCCTGCAGGCAGCAGATAGAAGGTCCTTTTTTTTAAATCCAACTAGACAGTCTATGTCGCTTAATTGGAGAGTTCAGTCCGTTAAGGTTAAGAGATAGTACTGAGAGGTATTTGGGAGTTCCTGCCATGTTATCCACCTTCTTGGGGGCTATGAAAACTGGGTTCTTCCTAAGGTTCTTGGATTCTCAGTTTGGTGCAGTTTCTTGGCCTTTGTTGCGGTCTTGTTGGTTTTCTATGTGTAGGACATCTTTAAGAATCTTTTGTAGGGCTGGTTTGCTAGAGATGTATTATTTCAATTTTTCTTTGCTATGGAAACTCTCCTTCAGTTATGAAGGAGACTTTAGCTGGGTACAGTATTCTTGGTTGATAATTATTTGTTTTTAGGGCATGGCATACATCATTCCAGGCTCTTCTTGCTTTGATTGTCTCTGCTGAGAAATCTGAGGTGATTCTAATTGGTTTCCCTTTGTAGGTGATTACCCTTTTCTCCCTGACAGATTTAAGGATCTTCTCCTTGGTCTGGGTTGATCCTGTGTGGATTATAATGTGACTGTGGGATGTCGTATTCTGGTCTGGTCTATTTGGGGTTCTAAAAGCTTCTTGTATCTGAATAGGCCTATCTTTTTGTATGTTTGGGAAGTTCTCTGCTAGGATCCTGTTAAACAAATTTCCTAGACCATTAACTTCTGTTTCTAGGTGTTCCTCTACACCCATTATCCTTAGATTGGGCCTTCTGATGGTGTCTTCCAGGTGTTGGATAGACCTATCATATTTCTTGGACTTGTCTTGGATGGTTGTATGTTCTTTCTCTATAATATCTAGGCTGTCTTCAATCCCTGAGATTCGATCTTCTGCATGGTCTAACCTGCTGTCAAGACTCTCTAATTTGTTTTTTGTCTCTTTTCTTTCTAATTGGTCAGCTTTGATGGCTTCAAGTTCTTTGTTGAAGCTCTGTTTTAGGTCTTGTATGAATTTCTTTACTTCCTTAATTTGGTGTTCAGTGTTTGTTCTCAAATCACCTAGTTGATTGGTTATGGTTTCTTTGGACTCCCATTCCTTCTGTTGGGTTCCATTCAGCATTCCCTTTGTGGTCTCCCTGACTTCCTTCAGCTCTTTCTTAATGGATTCCATGAATGCCTTTAGTGATCTTTGTGTATTCTCTACCTGGTCTCTCAATTCCTGAATTACTCTTTGATTAGCTTCTTCCCGTCTGTGGGATTCCTGCAGTTCTCTTTCTTCCCGTTCGTGGGAATCCTGCAGTTCTCTTTGAGTGTTCTCTGCCTGCTCACGCCATTCCTCCCTTTCTCTTTGAGCATTCTCCAGTTGTTCACGCAAATCCTGTATCAGTTTTTGAGTAGCTTCCTCACGCTTATGATATTCCTGTATAAACTTATGGGATGCCTCCTCTCTCTCCCTATCACGCTCATACAGAGTCCTTTGTACATTGTCAAACTTCTCATTTATCATGTTTGCTATTAGTGTTTGTAGAGCTATTTGGGAACTCTCCTCTGGATTATTCTTTATCTGTTCTAATCCCTGATTATCAAGATTGGGAATTGAGATACCCGAATTTGCCATTTTTCTTGTTTTTTTCCGGCTTACTCGTCCCATTTGAGATGAAGATTGCACCAGTTTTATGCTAGAACACTATCTTAAGGCAACCATCAACCAAAGTTTGCGTTTGTACAGTCAATAGTCTACAGATACAATCTAGTCCAACAGATACATCTATTCAACATCAAACAACTATATGTTAAAGTACTTCGAACAGCAGAAAAGAATTTGGAAAACCAGAAATTATTAGGATTAGGGAGAGATTGGGTAAAAAATAGGAATAGATTGGTGTGGGGAGGCACAGGGAGAGTTAACTATGTCCTAATCACAATGCAGGAAATGGGTTGGGTAGGATGCAAGTAGAGAGAGAGAGAGACCAGCAAAAAAATAGAAACGTAAAAATTAATGTTATTATAGAAGTTAGAAGACCGTCTATTTAGAGAGGAATGTGAATATGTTCCGAGAAGGGGAGGGACATAGAGGAGATGTGAAAAACTTTAAGGATGGGAAAGGGAGAAGAAAAGATCAGAAGTTCAGTAGAGCTAGACAAAAAACAAAAAGATAATTAAGAAAGAAAGAAAAAGAGAAAGAAGGCAAGAAAAGAAAGGAAAATGCTCATTCACATATTCCTAAAATAAAAATTATAAGATGAGAAAAAAAAAAGTTACTGGAAAACAATTATTTTTTCAGAAGAGGCAAAAATTAAAGATTAATAAAAGTTTTAGAAGGGAAAAATATATATATATATATATATAAGGTAGCAAAAAACAAAAAACAAGCAAAAAAAGAAAAAAAGAAGAAGAAAAAAAAAGGAAAAAGAAAAAAAAATCTTTTGATTTTTTTTTTGGGGGGGGGAGGAGTGGGAAGAATCCTGTATCTCCCTTTTGTCTCTAACCAGTCTCTTGTTGGAGTCTCTGGTCAGCTTGAGGTCCTGTGGCTTGATTGCTTTCTTAAGTCGGTTGGTTGGAAGAGGCAGAAAAATGCTCTGCTTTACCCAAGATTTTGAGATCCCCCTCCCAGGTTAGTTTTCTGGGAGGGTGATCTGCTTTGAGAGTCACAGAAGAGGGGGATGTGGTGATGGGGCTAGGTTCTGGGTAGAGTTGAGGCCTTTCAACAAACAGTAGCTTTTCCCTGGGGCTATTTTGTGATAAAGCTCACAGCGCCCAGCCTGGAGCCATTCTCAGGGTTTCTGTTTTTCAATTGATTGTGGTGGCTGCTAGAGGGAGGGGCAGCCTCTGGCTCTGGTTACCCAGTGAGGCAAGGCACTCCAATGGCTGGCGCCTGGACTGGGTGACTTTTACCTGGATGGTGCTGAATCTGGCAGGTCACTTCACCGTTAAGTTCTTGTGACCTGCTAAATGACTCGTTTTATTCCAAGGCCTGAGCTGGAGCTAGCAGCTCCTCCGAGCTTTGTCGGTATCCAAGATGGAGATCACCGGTGCTGGGGGGGGAGGGGTAGCCTTCCTTCCTCTGCTTCCTGAGAAGGAGTGAGGATGTCGGGCTTGTACTCACGCCGAGTCTTGGATCCTGGGTCGTCTCTGGTCTGCAAACAGCAGGATGAAGATTTCTGCTCCTTGTCGGTTCTTGTTGGTGTTGAGTAGAATCCGCTCATCCGCTTCGTCTGGCTCCTTCGTCCCAGACTCTCTGTGTCTCAGGTATGACCCCGCGGCGGTGGTCGCCGCCACGACCCTGCCGCTATAGCTGCAGCTGCTGTGTTTCCTTGGCTTCCCCTCTATTGTCTAACTCTCTGTCCTGTAATGGCACACTTGGTGTGATTCTCTGGCTTAGGACTGTTCACTAGAACTCTAAAATTGCTTTCTATGCGAGAGCTTGTTCAGATTCCAGCTTCTCCTCCGCCATCTTCCAGGAACTCCCCTATGTGAAGTCTTTTGAGGAAACTCCATACTGCTTTCCAAAGTGGTTGAAAAAGTTTACACTCCCACTAACAATGCAGTAAGGTTCCGTTCTGTCCACATCCCCTCCAAAATCTGTTGTTGTTAGAGTTCTTGACTTTTGCCATTCTAATTGGAGTGAGGTGGTATCTCAGTGTTGTTTTGATTTGCATTTCTTTTATGGCTAGGGAGGTGGAACATTTCTTCATGTGTCTATTGGCCCTCCTTTCTTCTTCAGAGAAGTTTCTCTTTAAGTCTATAGCCCACTTATTTATTGGGCAGTTGTTTCTTTGAGGATTTGTTGTTGGGGGATTTAATTTTTTGAGTTCCAAGTATATTTTAGATATGAGACCCTTGTCTATTTTATGGCTAGTGAAGATCTTCTCCCAATCTGTTCGCTTTCTATTTATCTTGCTAGGTATGTCCTTTTCCAATTCAGAAGCTCTGCAACTTCATGTAATCCCATTTGTCCAACCTTTTTTTGATTTGTTGTGTTTCTGGGTCTCTATTAAGAAAATTTCAGCCTATGCCTAGGAGACCTAGGGTTTCTCTTATTCCGTCTTGTAATGTTTCCAGAGTGTCTGCTTTGACACTGAGGTCTTTGATCCATTTGGAGTTGATTCTGGTGCAGGGTGATATATAAGTGTCTAGCTTTAGTTTTCTACAAGTAGTTATCCAATTTTACCAGCACTATTTACTGAAGAGGCTGACTTTCTTCCATTCTATTTTTTTAGCTTCCTTATCAAAGATTAGATGGCTATAGGTCTGTAGGTTCATTTCTGGGTTTTCAATTGTATTCCATTGGTCCTGAGGTCTGTTCTTATGCTAGTACCAAGCTGTTTTGATTACTATGCCTTTAGAGTAGAGTTTGAAATTTGGTATTGATATTCTTCCAGCAGTTTTCTTTCCGTTGAGGAGCGTTTTTGCTATTGGGGTCTTTTAATGTTCCATATGAATTTTTGGATTGCCTCTTCTATTTCCTTGAACAATGAGGTTGGAATTTTGATAGGTATCGCGTTGAATTTTTAGATAGCCTGGAAAATATTGCCATTTTCAGGATGTTAATCTTTCCAATCCAGAAGCATGGGAGGTTTTGCCATTTTCTAAGTTCTGTTTTGATTTCCTTTTTCAAGATTTTAAAGTTTTCATCATAGAGGTCCTTCACTTCTTTGGTTAAGTTAATTCCTAGGTATTTTATTTTTGGGGGTCTATTACAAATGGAGTTGCTTTCCTAATTTCAGCCACACTTTTCTCATTGTTGGCATAAAGAAAAGCCATTGATTTTTGGGAGTTAATTTTATACCCTGCTAGTTTGCCAAAGTTTTGAATCAGCTAAAGCAAGCTACTTTTAAGAGAAAAGAAAAAGAAAACCTGAGTATGAAGGCAAGGCCTTAATCCCCTGACTTCCCAGAATGGAAAGTGTATCAGTCACGGAATCCAACAGTTTGTGCTTATTCTTTGTATCACAGCTGAAAAATGCCCCTTCAGTTCTAGGCCCTCCAATAAGAAACGGAAGTTAGGCTTGTTCTTTGCTTCTGGCACACAAGTACGTTGTGTAGAAGAAACCTATCCTCTTGCTTCCTAGATTCCAGGGTTCAGCCTCTCTTGGGAATCACGGTGGGAGGTGGATGGCAGTGTGACAAGAGGTTCCAAATAGAGTGGCAGCAATGCTAATGAACTTGCAGCTGGCAGCTGGATGCCAGGGCTAGGTGGCAACTTGTAGTGCCCTCTGATTACGCAGCAGTAGGGAGACTGACTTGGAGCACCTGCTGGCTCTGCCTATCAAGTCTACCCCACCACCAGAGGTATAAATGGGGATCTGAGTTGGCTGTGTCAGATTCCTGCTCCCCAATGCTACCCGTTTTCCTCTGTGCATACCACTGCTGAGGACACACATCCAAATTCTCTATAGCCTTGCACAATGAGGGAGATTGTGTACATACAGGCAGGCCAGAGTGGCATCCAGATTGGCGCAAAGATGAACATGGCATTGGACTAGGATCCTAGTCTCAAATATAGGGGGAGGAGGAGGAAGAGGACAGGGTTGGAGGGTGGATAAAGTGGTGGTCTTGGTAGTCTGAGGTAGATGGGGCTCCATAGTAGTCCGTAACCTTCTGCAAATAAAGTCCCCTAGATAGCTTCCCCAATCTCCCTAATTTGTGTGGCACAGGTGGGTGTGGTTTTTAAGTAAGGCTGGGGTAGTTTCAAATCCCTTGCATGACTTAGTCTTACCTGAGACTCAAGTCACTGTACTTAGTTTCCTGGGAAGAGAATAATCCATTTGGGGTCTGGTTTGAATGAAAGGAATTCAGTGTCTTTGAGCTGACAGATACAGAGGATTCCCTTTCTGCTAACTGATGAGTGTCAGATAATTGAGAACAGTTCTTCCACCTTAATGGAAATTTCTCTGAGTTCTCATGCCTCATTTCAGCTCCCTTAAGTTGGTTGATCTCTAAATCAGTAATTGTTGGTGTATGCTCTTGAGGACCCTTGGAGTTCTGGAGACACCTCTAGCTGAGTCTTCAAGATACTGCTTTGGTGGATGGCCAATAGACACATGAAGAAATGCTCAACCTCCCTAGCCATTAAAGAAATGCAAATCAAAACAACATTGAGATACCACCTCACTACAGTTAGAATGGCAAAAATCAAGAACTCTAAAAACAACAGATTCTGGAGGGGATGTGGATAGAAGGAAACATTACTGCATTGTTGGTGGGAGTGTAAACTTGTTCAACCACTTTGAAAAGCAGTATGGAGGTTCCTCAAAAGACTTCACATAGAGCTGCCCTATGACCCAGCAATCCCACTTTTGGGCATTTACCCAAATGTTTACAAACAAGACCACACTAAAGCTACCAGCACAACTATGTTTACTGCAGCATTATTTACCGTAGCTAAGATATGAAACCAACACAGATGACCGTCAGTAGATAATGGATCATGAAAATGGGGTATATATATACATTGGAATTCTATGGCTCCATCAGAAAGAATGACAAGAAAAACTTGGAAAAATTATATTAAGTGAAGTAAACCGGGCCCAAAGAAACATAGTTTCCCTTATTTGCAATATCTAGTATATGTATGAGACAAGCTGAAAAGGTCAGATAATGTGATGTGAGGAAACTGAACCCTTAGATATGTATTTTAATGCTTTTTTCTTTCATTCATTTGTTTCTAATGCATTTATAAGATTATCGCTTTGTTTCTTTGTATGTCCCTCCGCCACAGTATAAACCCTGCTTTCACTATATTTGATGCTGATATAATTTGTGGAGCAGATGGGGAAAAACAAGTCGTTTAAGGATAGAGGTGGACCTGTTGCAACAATGAGAAGTACAAGTTGTCCTGTCAAAAACGAGCTTTACAACGTTGGTGCAGGAGGCGGGGAGAGGCTTGGGGGGAAGGCTGCGAAGGGATGTGAAGGGTCAACAAAGGAGGAGGCTGCAAAGCTTGATAAGAAATGTACACATTATCCTGCCCATGTAATTGTAACCCCTCTGTACAGTATGTTCACAAAAAATAAAATAAAATAATATTTAAAAAAAAGATACAGCTTTGGCAATATTATCTCCATATAAGGCCACATTCTTATCATAGAATCCAAACAGAATATGGTATCATATAAGGTGGAATACTCATAGAAGAATCTAGAGGTCTTTTATTAAGCCAGATCGCAAAGATTAACAAAACTAAAATACCACCAATTTCTGTGTTTTTTTAATTGAGAAAATGTAGTCATTTTCACAAATATATTAGTGTCAACAGGACATGGGTTTCTTATAGTTACTTTAAAATTCATTGTTCGGACAGTTAACGTCCTAGGCCATAATACACTTCTCTTTCCATCTCAGTTTTAGGAAATACTAAATGATGAGCACAGCATTGACTGCACTGCCAACTACTATGGAGACAGCAGCTTACAGCTGCAGAGAATCGAGGTATATTACAATGAGGCAGCTGGTGATTGTCTCCCATCTGGCTTCCCAAACCATGGCAGAATATTTCCCTGAGGAAAACTAATGACAAGGAAGGAGTTGGTGCCTTTCTAAGGGCAGTATTTTAGTTTGAATTTGAGACCTTTATCTTGTAAGTGAAGTGCTGTATCCACGTGAGCCACTCAACCAGATATCTTAATTTTTAGTATACACTTGGGAATTTCCCCAGGACGCCTTATATGTGAATTCCCCCTACCTCTTCTTGCTGACGAGCTAAAACTGGATTTTTTTTTGTCAGTCATGAGGCTTGAACTTTGAACGTAGGCACTGTCCACCAACTCTTCAGCTCAAGACAAGTGGCACTACCAATTAATCCACAGTGCCACTTCCAGTTTTCTGGTGGTTTATTGGAGATAAGAGCCTTGCTGGCTTTTCATGCCCTGCCTGACTTTGAACCATCATCCTCCATCTCAGCCTCCTCAGTAGCTAGAATTATAGGCATGATCCCATTTTACATCATTAAAAATGAGACGGCCTAAATATGTATTCTAAAACAATTGATAAAATATAATTTAAATACAATCCAAGATAAGGACTCAAATGTTTTTCTTTCTTGGTATTGTTTCTAACATATTTATAAGAAGATTTCTCTGTTGCTTTGTATGTATCTCCCCCATGGTATAACCCTCTTTTCATTGGATGTGATGTTGGTATAATTTGTGGATGGGAAGGGAAAAATCAAACTGTTTAAAAAGGTATACAGGTGGACCCATTCCAACAATGAGATGTTTAAGACGTTATGTAGAAAACAAACTTTACAGCTTTGGTGTTTGGGGGGAAGGAATGGGAAGGGGTGGAAGGGGAACAAAGGAGAAGGCAACAATGCTCAATAAGAAATATACTCATTACCTTGTTCATGTAATTTTAACCCCTCTCTATGGTATTTTCAAAATGAAAAAATTGTAAAAGAACAAATACAATCCAATGCCGTTTTACTGTGTGCTAGTCATCCTTCTAAGCTCAAGATCTTGGCACTTACCATGAGCTTCTTTTGCTAAAGGCTAATGTTCTACCACTTAAGTCACATCTCCACTACCAACTATTTTGGCTACTTTCTTAGAGATGAGAGTCTCCCAGACTTTCCTGCCCCAGCTGGCTTCAATTTGCGATCCTAAATTCTCAGACCTTTGAGTAGCTAGAATTACATGCTTCAGCAACCAGAGTCCAGTTACATTGCCCTCTTTAAAATACAGATTGCATTTCTAAAAAAAATATTTTTAATTCAAAATTTTAAATTTTTTGGGGGGTCCGGATGTGGGGCCTGAATTCTGGGCCTGGATGCTGTCCCTGAGCTCTTCAGCTCAAGGCTATTGCTCTATCACTTGGACCACAGCACCCCTTGTGGCTTTTTACTTTTTGCTTATGTGGTGCTGAGGAATCGAACGCAAGGCCTCATGCATGCAAGGCAAGCGTTCTACCACTCATCCACCTTCCCACCCCCAATTTTAAAATTTTAAAGAGGGATGTTCAGTCACTAATATGCATGAGAATAGTCCAAATTACAAAGCATAAATAAATTGTTTCACCCTGAAATCTATAACACTTCTGGTCTTGAGCATTTTGAATATGAATACTTAGCCAACAATAAATTCTTTTTAAGGTTTTAAAGTAAGAAAGCATTCTTCTGATGTAGAAAAACTAATGTGTAAACATTGTTTTAAATGATTAATATTATATTTCCTAATACAGACAACCTAACTGAAGTCTACAGATTAGATTTTGAGTTTTTGTAACAGTCAATGTAAAGTTTATTTAATTTTATATTAAGAGTTTCCATTCTACATTAGTGTATAAAAACAAATCATGGGAAATTGGCTTTCCTGTGTAATAAACCAATGAACAAGTTCAAACAAAAGGATAAATATATTTAATTTATTTGATTTATGGATCTACATTTTGGGATGTCTCACCTTGATATTTTGTGTAAATATTGTTTAAGTAACGTCTAAGATTCAATCTTCTAGTTCCTTGGTTGAAAGTGGTTGTGGAGATTGTGTCACTCCTATGAATAATATTTTAGGTTGTGTCTTTATTAGATCCTGTATATCCAGCAAGATGGCCAGTTTTCTTTATGTGAATGTTTAGAAAACGGGGCATTTTCAAACTGGTATTTTATCATTTTAAATGATGTCCTTTGGCCAACTCAGGTTAAATGGCTAACTGCAAGTAATTGCCCAAGTTTCCTCTGAGTATTTGAATACAGGGACATGTGCTATTTAATAACCATTATTGTAACATTATAAGAAAAGAAATATATATTGTGTATATTTTTCCCCAGGAAAGACTTATACTTGAATTCCCCCTACATCTACTTGCTGAATAGCCACACTTGGCTCTTTTATTTTTGTCGGACATGGGGCTTGAACTCTGGGCCTAGGCATTGTCCCTCAACTCTTCAGCTCAAGGCAAGAAGCTCTACCACTTGAGCCACAGTGCCATTTCTGGTTTTCTGTTAGTTTATTGGAGATAAGAGTCTCATGGTCTTTTCCTGCCCGGGCTGGCTTAGAACAGCGATCCTCTGATCTCAGCCTGCAGAATAGCTAGGATTACATTCATGAGCCACTGTTGCCTGGCACCTGTCTTATTTTCTTGAGAAAGCTAATTGGATAAGGGAGGGGTAACAATTTTTGAGAAGAAATGTAATTTCCTTACTCATGTAACTGTAACTCCTATATGCAGCACATTTACAATAAAATAAAATTAACAAAAAAAAATATGTTCTTGCTTATAGGCGCTGGTGACTCACACCTGTAATGCTAGCTACTCAGGAGGCTGAGATCTGAGGATCAGGGTTCAAAGCCAGCCTGGACAGGAAAGTCCCTGAGATTCTTATCTCCAATAAGTCACTCAAAAAAACTGTAAGTGCGGCTGTGGCTCAAGCGATAGAGTGCTAGTCTTGAGCTGAAGAGCTAAGGGACTGTGCCCAGGCCCAGAGTTCAGCCACATGACCAACCAAAAAAAAGTGGTTCTCATCTTTCTTTTGCCCTATTAGGCTCAAACCCTGATGCTCATCTTTGCCTCCTGAGTAGCTGAGAATTTGGCCACCATGCCCAAACAAAGGAATGAATATTCATGGAAACAGACAATTGCAAATGTTAAAGTTGCTGAAACCTTTGGCATGTTGATTCATGTTCTCTTCTTATTACCATTTTATGTGATCCGTGGTCTGGATCTCTGAGCCAGGACACTGTTTCATAGCTTTCTCACTCATGGCTGGTGCTTTACAACTCCATTCACAGCTTCACTTCTGTTTTCTTCTTTGGTTTGCTGATGAATTGATGATAAGAGACCATAGCCCTCAGATTTAATCTGTCTTAGTATTTAGGATTACACACAAAAACCAAAAACTCATGAATCATTTTGCAAATTTAATTGGATTTTCTTATACTTTTTTTTCTATTTTTTATTTCCTTATGTATGCTGGGCTTGGGACTATAAATCAGAGTCTAGGTATTGTCCCAGTACATTTTTAAGACTGGCACTCTAATATGTGAGCCACACAATTTGTGGTTTTCTTTACTCTAATTGGCTAATTAGAGATGAGTATATGTCTTCTCCTGACTGGGCTGTCCTTGAACATTGATCCTCAGATGTGAGAATCCAGAGGAACTACAATAACAGGTGTGAACTACCTCAGTTTTGCTCATTTTAACCTCTAAAATTGTCTCTTCCTATTCTTCTTCCACCTTTCTTTTTATTTATTTATTTTATTATTTTTGTGTGTGCTGGTCCTGGAGCTAGATCGCAAGGTGTGGGGGCTGTCCCAGAAATCATTTTCTCATTTCTACCATTGGAGCCACAGGTCAACCTCCAGCTGTTATTTTCTTCTTTTTGGTGCTTAATTGGAAATAAGGTGGCTCAGTGGTAGAGCACTTGCCTTGCATGCATGAGGCCCTGGGTTCGATTCCTCAGCACCACATAAGCAGATAGTAAAAAGCCAGAAGTGTTGCTATGGCTCAAGTGGTAGAACGCTAGCCTTGAGCTGAAGAGCTGAGGGACAGTGCCCAGGCCCAGAGTTCAGGCCCCATGACCAGACCCTCCCCCCACAAAAAGAATCTCATGAAAAGCACAGAATGACTCAGAAAATTGAAATCCGAGGATCACAGTTTGAAGCCATCCTTCACAGTAAATTCCATGAGACTCTTTATCTCCAATTAGCTGGTAGGGATCCCACCAATAAATTGAGAGTGATAGAACTCCAGCCTTGAGTAAAGTAGAACATGTTCAACCACCATGGCTGGCACACAAGGGAAAAATGCCCCATGGACTTTCTTGCTTGGGCTTGTCTTTAAATGGTATTTTCTGACTTTAGCTTCCTATGTAGCTAATACAACATGTGTAAGCCACAAGTGACTGACTAAAACTCTGTCACTGTTATTCCTTCTCATCTTCTATACTTCATTTCTTTTGTGGTGGACCTGAGGGTTGAACTTGGGGCATCAGTGTTGCTCTTTTTATGTCTTTTATGTAACATTTTTTCAGTTTTGTTGCTCTAAGGTTTTATTTTCTATATGGCTTTTTATTTCTTATACAAGTAAATTTTTATATCTTACAAAAATAACTTATATGGGTACTGGTGGCTCATACCTCTAATCCTACTCAGGAGGCTGACATTGAGGATCACAGTTTGAAGCCAACATAGGTAGAAAAGTCTGTGAAGTTCTTATCTCCAATAAACAACCAAATATCCTAGAAGTGTTGCTATGAATCAAGTAGTAAAGTGCTATCCTTGAGCAAAAGAAATCAGAGCCTAGGAGGTGATTTCAAGCCCCTGTACTGGCACGAAAAGAAATTCATTAGCTTTACTAGGATTTCTGGTGTGAGCCACCAGTTCTGGGCTTAAGAACCAACTTTTGTAGCAGTTGCCACTTTTGATCTTTTCCTTAGGAGCTTTAATGATTTTTTTTTCCATGCCTATATTTACATTCCACTAATGGCTTTATTTTTTTGGTTGGAGGGACAGTTCAATAATTCAATAACATATCAAAAAAGGCATGTCTTGAATTTTTTATTTTACATAGGAAAGCAAACCATATGCTTAGTCTGAGACCAGCAGAGTGTGAATGCTGGTTTGATTGCAGAGCTGTGGAATGTATTTCAGGAAGTGGGAGCCTACCAGTTTGGGTGTTTCAGTTGTCAGGTCTTCCTGCAGCTTCACAATAAACTTCTATGATGTCACGGCCATCTTTGCCATCACAAACCTTAGGTGTCAGGCACTGATCTCACCCTTATGTGGACTTAGATACACAGGAAGGAAAAAAATAGAAGAAATGACGATTGACCACAAGACCACAGCTTTATGAGCTTTCCTGATTGAATTCTGAGATTTCATGAGCAGAGCAGGCTCATCTCCACACAAGACTCCTAAGAACTAAGGACCAAGCATTGTTGTAGACAACTGCAGAAACAGATGTGAATACAACTGCAAATGGCCTGCCTCCATGTACATTTCATGCTGAGGGAGAAAACCAGAAATCACAATGAAAACGTCAAAACATCAGAAGGATGGTGATCTGGGGAGAAAGCTTCACATTGGAGGATCAGAGGAAAAGACATATGATCTAACAGCACGGGCCATCATCCATGCAAATAATGCTTTTCCATGCTGGCTCCAATCTCAATCCAAGATCTCATCCTCCTGAGATGGAAACTGTAGGTGTGAGGCACCTGGGCTCTTTGATAAGAATATCTATTACCAATGTGTACTAGGTTTCTTGGAATTTTCTTGTAAGGAAGGTTCAAAATTAAACGTATTATACTTCTTAAACTTTCTTTTCATTATCTTCTAATTATTTGAATATGAGTTGTCTTCTTGACTTCTTGGAAAAATCAAGATAATATTTTTCATTGTTAAAATCCTGGGGAGGGAAGGAAGATCACAGTTTCTTTGCCAAAGTACTAGAATGCAATAGTCATTTTCACTGATCAGTTTTACCAAATAATGTGTCTTGTCCTTGATGGACTTTTCATCTTCCATAATATTAGATGAATGAAACTATAAATAGGGGGAAAGCAACCACAGAGTAGCAAGTTTATCACAATGACAAATATAAATTGTCCACTTTCGACCTAATGAAAACAGTTGCCTGAAGCATTAAAAACTTGAATAAATACTTGGAGATTCTTCCACTTTATACAAAGTTGTTTTTTTCTTAATTCCTTTTTTTTTCTTTTTGGTTGTTCGTTGGGCTTGAATTTTTACCCTGGGGGCAGTCCCAGAGCTATTCAGCTCAAGGAGAGCGCACTACCACTTGAGACACAGCACCACTTCTGGTTTCCTGGTGGTCATTTGGAGGTAAGTCTCACCAACTTTCCTTCTTAGACTGGCTTTTAAATGAATTCCTCAGATCTCAGCTTCCTGAGTACTAGTACTACAGACATGAGCCACCAGCACCCGGCCAAAATAGTATTTTCTTTTCAGTTTGGCTAGTTTGAATGATTACCAAGGAAAAAATATAGAACCTAAAATTTTTAGCTTGTGCTAAAATTTGCAATAGTTTTGCCGTAAAGAATAGTGAAATATTTAAAATTACATATTTTGAAAAATGCAGCTGATTAGCTATTATTGATTTAAAATACTACAGCATATCTTTTTTGGTAGACACTGAAGTCAGTTCAGAACTTGTTGGTGAGCATTCTGCTCTGTGAGCCAAATCCTTCGGGACCTTTTTAATTTGATCATCAATTAATTAATTTGAAACTTACAAAGCATCTTTTGGTAACAATAAGTAAAATAAGCCTAAACTCCCGCCTTTTGTGTAATGGAAGAAATCGTAATATCTAGAATGTATAAACTCAAAAAATTAAACACCCGTGGGGGAGAGACATGCAAAGCAAAAAAAAAAAATCTTCTGAATATGTTAGAAACAATCTCAAGAAAGAAGAACCGTTTCAATCTTTATCTTGGGGTTCATTTCACCTAACACCAACTTATCTGCTCTTTTCTGCTTCTTTCAAACATATATACTAGTTATTGCAAATAAGGGACCTATGTTTCTTTGCACCTGGCTAACTTCACTTAATATAATTATGACCCCTGTTTTCAATGTATTTGATGTTGGTATAATTTGTGAAGGGGAAGGGAAAAAACAAATCATTTAAATAGAGATACAGGTGGACACATTGTTACAGTGAAATGCACAAGTCGTTATGTGAAAAACGAACTTTAGAACTTTGGCCTGGGGAAATTGGGAAGGTGGAGGGTGAAAGGTGGGAGATGAGAAGGAATGGGAAGGCGAAACATAAGAGGAAGCAATAATGCTTGATAAAAAATGTACTCAATACCTTGCCCATGTAATTGTAACCTCTCTGTATTGTATTTTCACAATAAATAAATAAATATGAAATTCCCAAAGATCAAATAATCTTATTAATAAATAGGCAAGTGAATTGATTAGATAGGTCCAAAAAAGATATAGATGTCTAAGGAATACCCGAAAAATATTCTACATCTTTAGTAATCAAGGAAATGCAAATCAAATCTATGTTGAAGTTCCATCTCTACATAATCAGAATGTCTATTATCAAAGAAAACACAAATACCAGAAAGGAGTTGGGGAAAGGTACTCTACACAATGTTGGCAACTTAGTGAATCAGTGTAGCCACAACAGAAATCAGTGTGGAAGTTCCACCCAAGAAAACCTATATATACACTTGAAGAAACATAAGTCAGCTTTATGGTAGAGCTATCTGTACACACATTTTTTACACATTCCAAATAGTCACGTTCTACAATAAGCCACCACAGGTAGAAAAGTATGTAAAACTGTTATCTCCAATTAACAATAAAAACAAATCTGAGAGTAGAGCAGTAGATCAACTGGCAGAGTACCAGCCTTGATGGAAAAAATGCCAAGCAAGAGATGAAGGCCATAAGTTCAAGCCTCAGGACTGCCAAACACACACACACACACACACACACACACACACACACACACACACACACACACACACACACACACAAAACCAATGCTACCTATATTCTTTTAGCCAAACTTCGTATTCTCTTATGATTCATGCACCTATGACAGAGCTAAATACAATGAGAAAGAGATATTTATAATGATAAACTTTTCACCTAACATCTGTTTTCATGGTATTTGATGTTGTTATAATTTGTGGATGGTAGGGAAAAAACAAGTTGTTTAAAAAGTGATACAGGTAGACTCATTGCAACAATGAGATGTACAAATTGTTATGTCAAAAAACCAATTTTACAACTTTGGCAGGGGTGGGGATGAGAAGGGATGGGAAGGGGAAACAAAGGAGGAGGCAACAATGCTTGATAAGAAATGTACTCATGGGCTGGGAAGGTGGCTCAGTGGTAGAGCGCTTGCCTTGCATGCATGAGGCCCTGGGTTCAATTCCTCAGCACCACCTAAGCAGGAAAAAAAAGCCAAAGTGGCACTGTGGCTCAAGTGGTAGAGTGCTAGCCTTGAGCTGAAGTGCAGAGGGACAGCACCCAGGCCCAGAGTTCAGGCCCCACGACCGGACCCCCCCACCAAAAAAAAAAAAAAAGAAAAAGAAATGTACTCATTATCTTGCCCATGTAATTGTAACCCCTCTGTATGGTATTTTCAATAAAAAAAGAATGATTTACAAAATCCAAAAAAGAAAAGGTAAACTTTTACTGAAGAACCCAGGTATATTTCTTGTGTTGTTTTGTTTTTGTTGTCACTGGACTTGATCTCACAACCTGAGTGCTGTCCCTGAGGTTTTTAGGCTCAAGGTTGATTCTCCACAACTTGGAGCTACAGTTCCACTTCTGGTTTTGTGGTAGTTCATTGGAGATACAGAGTCTTAACAACTCAGTCTTCCACATGCTGATTTCTAACTGCAACTCTCAGATTTCAGCTTCCTGAATTGGTAGGATTACAGGCCTGGTCCGCCAACGCTGAGCCAGAACCTGAGTATTTTCACCACTGATCATTGAAAGAGTTCAATTCTTTTTCCTCCAGACTGCTTGCCACGCACATTTCTCTCTGGATGGCAATTGAGCAAATAGAGAGTTTCCAGTAGTTCACACCTACACATCCTAGCTACTGAAAAGTCTGAGACCTGAGGATAGTGGTTTAAAGCCAGCCCAGACAGCAAAATCTGGGAGACTTTTAGTGCCACTTATCCACAAAAACATCTGTATGTTGAACTATGGCTCAAAAAGTAGAGCTCTACCTTGATCAAATACCCCTGGGATAGACCTCAGGCCCTGAGTTCAAACCCCAAGACAAGCGCACAGGCATATGCATGCGAATGTGTGCTCGCTCGCGCGCAAACACACACACACACACACACACACACACACACACACAATTTTATAACAGAGTTCTCAAACCTAGCAAGGTGCCATCCTAATCCCTTAATATCCTGCTATGCTATGGAATTAGAAAAGCCTAAACTCTGGCTTGGGCTGCAATCCCTGCTGGTAAACAGCATCTGGAGGGATGAAGTAGCTCTGAGCCAAGACTGACTCACGCAGACCAGAAGCAGGAGTGAGGTCGTACAGGCAAGTCGCCCCTACTCACCCAGAGTGGAAAGGGGAGTGAGGTGACATGGACACATGGCCCCACTCACCCAGATCAGAAGTAGGAGTAAGGTAACACAAACATGAGGCCCCCACTCACTCAAACTAGAAGGAGGAGTGAGGTGACAAAGGCATGCGGCCCCCACTTACTCCATTTACTCCCTCTTCTCCAGGAGGGGAAGCAGGAGTGAGGTGACACAGACACACAACAACTACTTAGCCAGACCAGAAGCAGCAGTGTGGTGGTGCAAGAATGTAGCCCCCACTCACCCTGACCAGAATCAGGAGTGAGGTGGTACAGGCACATGGTCCTTACCCACCCAGACCGGAAGCAGGACTGAGGTGACACAGGCATGGGCCGAACTTTCAGTCAGGAAACAGAAGTGAGGTGATGGTCTCATGCCACACCAAAGGAGCCTTGAGAACCATGGAAGCCCCCTGAGGAGGAAGGCACAGTTCAGAGACCATCCAGCCTTCTCTCCTGCCTTTTGTGAAGGCCTGCTTGGTTCCATGGTGTACTCAGGAGGTCATAGGGCTCGAGCCATGGATGCCGCTGTCCTTTTCCCACTGGTATTGCACCTGCTGCAGCTACAGTAGCAAACTCAAGAAGTTCTAATTCACAGAATGTATACTATGAACCATTAATGTCTTCAGGTACCATGTGCCACTTGCTAGTCACTTAATAAAAGAGTTGCCAATGTCTTCAGTGTTCACTGACTTGTAAAAATGCTGGGTTGGGAATCTTAATATTACTGATTGTCTTTTAATTCCTAGGAATGATGATTTTTGAAAATGCCCATTCTGTGTTCTGTATCTACTAAAAGACTTGTGCAAAGATCAAATTACTTACAGCCTGGTTGTTAAGAGTATAGACTCAGGGACTGGGAAGGTGGATCAGTGGTAGAGTGCTTGCCTTGCATGCCTGAGGACCTGGGTTCCATTCCTCAGCACCACATAAGCAAAAAGAAAAAGCCAGAACTGGCACTGTGGCTCAAGTGGTAGAGTGCTAGCCTTGAACTGAAGAGCTAAGGGACAGTGCCCAGGCCCAGAGTTCAGGCTCCACGACCGGACCAAAAAAATAAAAAGTAAAAGATATAGACTCAGATTCAAATAAATTCAAATTCAATTTTGTCTACTTACTGGCTTTTGGTTAAAGAGGAAGGCACTATAACACTGAGCTTTATTCACTTTTGTACATATGTGAATTGAGCCAGGGACAGGTAGCTCATGCCTATAATCTTACTCAGGAAACTGAGGGCGAAGGATTGTGTTTCAAAGCCAGCCCCGGCAGAACAGGCCCTATGAAATTTTTAGTTCCAATTAATCCCTCAAAAACCACAAGTGGGATGAGAAGGTGGCTCAAGCATGCTTGCCTTGCATGCATGAGGCCCTAGGTTCGAATTCTCAGCACCACATAAGCAGAAAAAGCCAGAAGTGGCACTATGGCTCAAATGTTAGAGTGCTAGTCCTAACCTGAAGAGATGAGACACAGCACCCATTCCCAGTGTTCAGGCCCCATGAACAACAACAACAAACTCCATGACCAACTAAACAAAAACAAAATCAGAAGTGAAGCTGTGGTTCAAGTGGTAGAGTGCTAGAAAGTGGATCAGGAACAGGCCCTGAGTTCAAGTCCCACAATGTACCAGAACAAAACAAAGAAAGAAAGACAGAAAGAAAGACAGAAAGAAAGAAAGAAGGAAAGAAAGAAGGAAAGAAAGAAAGAAATGCAATTAGATACTGGTATTTCCCATCTCCTAGGGTTTATGAATATTCAATAAACAAAATTTATTGAGCATTTCCTATTGAAAAGAGGGATTTTGTCTAACCATTAAGTGATTTATGATGCTGCAGAGCATGCAATAGATATCCTCTACTTCAGTGGAAAGTTGAATGTAAATTTTGTGAGTCCTATTTGAATAGCTGGTGAGAAGCCAAATTGATGAGCCACAGACTCTTCTGAAAAATGGTTTCCTAAGGAAGATTCAGTTTCCCACATGTCAGTTTGCCTTTCTGCTTCTAGTCAGAAAATCTCTAAGGCTCAGGAAAGGATTCAAACTCTCTGTTAAACCATGCGGTAGCCATTTTTATTTTTATTAAAGGAATAAGTACTCTAGACATAGGTGGATCCTGCCTATTATCCTCCCTGCATAGGAAGCTGAGATTTTGAGGATCATGATTTCATACCAGCCCAGGCAAAAAAGTGCATGAGACTTGTCTCAATTAAGCAGTGATAAACCCAGAAGAAGAGGTGTGGCTTAATAATTAAAGTATCATTCCTAAGGAAAAAGCTCTGTTTAAGTTGCCCTAATGCTTCAGGTCATAGGTTGGGACATTGCCACCTACAATACTGCTGGACCCTGCTTTCCCTTGGTGTGATGGCCTACAGCCTGGCTTTCACTCCTGTGCATATAGTCTGTTTGGCCATCGACATTGGGGGTGGCATGATCCGTTTATGGAATATACTGCCCATAAAAACTAACTATGATGTAAACAAAGTTTGACAAGTTGTTAAGTCCAAAGGTACAGTGATAAGGATGATTACTATTTAGCTTTTTTTTTGGGGGGGGTCCTGTCGTGGGGCCTGAACTCTGGGCCTGGGCACTGTCCCTCAGCTCTTCAGCTCAAGGCTAGCACACTATCACTTTAACCACAGTGCCACTTCTGGCTTTTTTCTTTTGGCTTATGTGGTGCTGAGTAATTGAACCCAGGGCCTCATGCATGCAAGGCAGGCGCTCTACCACTGAGCCACCTTCCTAGCCCTAGCTTTTTTCTTTAAATAGTTAATTGCTTTTTGAAGTTTATTTGCTTATTTAATCTAGGAAATCAAAAGTTAATATTTGGGTTTTTGGTGAAATTTGAAACTAGGCAATTAAAAACACTCATTGTCCTCAAATTGAACATTTAAAATTATTAAAACTTTGTTCATTTGTTTTAGTTGTCAGAAATTTGAGCCACGCATGGGAGCTCATACTTGTAATGCTAGCTGCTGGGTCTTGACTGATACAGAGAGGATTATGATTTGATGATAGCCCAGGGAAACATTCACAATATTGGATCTAAATCAATATCTGAACCCAATGCATTGTGCTTTATATTTCATCTACTCAGAAAAGGTAAAAAGAAGGATTGTGAACCATGCTAGCATGGTCATAAACAGAAAACCCTGCCATAAAAATGGATAAAGCAGGGCTGGGAAGGTGGCTCAGTGGTAGAGCGCTTGCCTTACATGCATGAGGCCCTGTGTTCAATTCCTCAGCACCAAATAAGCAGAATAAAAAAAGCCGGAAGTGGAACTGTGGCTCAAGTGGTAGAGTGCTAGCCTTGAGCTGAAGAGCTGAGGGACAGTGGCCAGGCCCAGAGTTCAGCCCCCCCCTCGCAAAAAAATAAGGCTAAAGCAGAGCTCGGCTCAGGTGGCTCATGCCAGGAAGCTACTCAGAAAGTTGAGATCTGAAGATCACAGTTCAAAGCCAGTCTAGGCAGGAAAGTCTGTGAGACTCTTATCTCCATTAAACCACCAGAAAATCAGAAGTGGCACTGTGGCTCAAACAATAGAGCACTTGCCTTGAGCTTAAGAGTGCAAGGACTGTCTCCAGGCCCAGAATTCAAGTCACATGACCAACAAAAACAAAAGTGACTAAAGCAAAAAGAGCAGGTATGTGGCTCACCTTTTAGAGGACCTACCTTAAGTGCATGAAGCCCTTAATTTAACTGCTAGTATAGAATGGAGGAAAGGATATGAAGAAAAGAAGTAAGGGAGGAATTATGATATAATCAAATACTGGAATGATAAGTATTAAATAAAGAGATTACAGGTATTTTATATTAAAAGATACTGATTGTTTACTAAAAGGAAATTATAAAATGTGGAATTAAGGCTGAAATACAGATACAACTTTTGTTTTTCTGTAAAATGATACTTATGTGCCCCTTTAGTTTAAAAGTAGTAAATGAGTTTAAAACAATATGAGTGGTTAGAAATGAATCATTATTTCTTATCAATTTTTCTGCTATATTCACCACTTACAAAATCCAAACAATGTTGATCATTTTAATTATTAATTCATTAATTTAATCTTTCATCTTTAGTGCATAGTCTATTGTGCACATCATTTAAATGTTTGAACTTTTTTCGTTTGTTTGTTTTTTGTCCATCATGGATCTTGAACTCTGGCCTGAGCACTGTCCCTTCGCTCTTCACCTCAAGGCTAGCACTCTACCACTTGAGCCACAGAGCCACTTCTGGCTTTTTCTGCTTATGTGGTACTGAGGAATTGAACCCAAAGATTCAACATGCAAGGCAAGCACTCTAGTACTGAGACAACTTCCCAGCCCTGATCTCTATTTTTCCTTCAGACATGGGACTTGACCACAGGGCATGGGTATTGTCCCAGAACTCCTTTGCTCAATGCTAGTACTCTACCATACCAGTTGAAACCCCAGTGCCATTTCTTGTTTTTAATGGTTAATTGTAAATAGCAGTCTCATGGGAACTTTTCGGCCTAGGATGTCTTTAAAACACCAAATTCATTTCTCAGCCTCCTGAAATGGTAGGATTACAGGTATAAGCCACCTGAACTCAGCTCCTCATTTTTTTTAATGTTATATGTTTAGTTCCCCCTCAAATACATACAAAGTGAGATGCAAATTAACTTTAAATGAACCACCAATTGAGGATGTTGAGATTACAAGTGATTGCAATTTTTTTTTACATTCTTTTATATGTGGGCCTTGAACTCAGGGCCTGGGGGCAGTCCCTGTTCTTTTGTGCTCAAAGCTATCACTCTACCAGTTTGAACCAGTGCTGCTACTAGTTTCTTGCTAACCAGTTTATGAGATAATAGTCTCACAGACTTTCTTACGCAGGTTCTCTTTAAAGCTCAATTATCAGATCTCAGCCTCCTGTGGTGCTATGATTACAGGCATGAGCCACTGGCACCAGATTTTTAAAAAAGGGACAACAATTCATATGCCAGAAGCTTTGACTTATGCCTATAATACTACCTACTCTAGAGGCTGAGATCTGAAGATGATGATTTGAATCTAGTGGTGCAAAAATGTCTCTGTGAATCTTTTATCTCCCATAAAATCCAGAAGTGAAGCTTTGGCTCAAGTGGTAGAGTGTACACTTGAGCAAAAAAGAAGCTCAAGGATAGTACCTAGATCCTGCAATCAAACTCCATTCTTACACACACGCACACACAAACACACACACACACAGAAACATACACACACACACACACACAAAAACCCAAAAGCAAATAGAAAATATGAAGAAATCAATGAAAAATTTTAATATTGTAAGGACTTTTGGGTTTATAGGTATGACTTAGTTGGTAGGACAATAGCTATTGATTGAAACTATCAGGTACCAAGGACATAAAAATGGAATTATCTGCTCTGTATTTTCCTATTCTCATATGTTCTTATTAGGGAACTCTCTTCTTTTTAAAAAAATTGTTTTAGTGGTGATATAGAGCAGGGTTACCTTTCTGTATGTCAGGTAACTAGTACATTTCCTTCCTTTTACGTAATCTCATCTGTTCCCCCATTCTCTTCCATACCCTCTCTCCCATCTTGACCCTTGACTTGCATGGTTCACTTTCATCAATGTCCAGTACAGACAGAGGGCTCTGCTGCTGCAATATTCTGTGTCCTTCCCCCATCTTCCCTGTATATTATGTGAAGAATACAGACTCATCAGAAAATGAAAAGACAAATTAAGAAAATCCCTTTGTTTTCTTATTGGAACTCATATATATATATATACAGAGAGAGAGAGAGAGAGAGAGAGAGAGAGAGAGAGAGAGAGAGAGAGAGAGAGAGAGAGAGAGAGAGAGAGAGAGAGAGAGAGAGAGAGAGAGAGAGAGAGAGTATTATATAGAAAAGGTGCTTGAGTATTACAACTTGGTGATTTTCGCCAAAGGCTTCCTCTTCTGTTCTTACTATATATGATGCCTAGAGTCCTGTACAGTATGTCATATCCCATTGTGTTTTAAACCTTTCTTCTACATATCAGGGGAAAATGTACCATTTGTCAATTTGATGTTGGTTAACTTTCTTAATATGATTTATTCTAGTGTCCTCCATTTCCCTGCAAATTTCATTATTTTATCCTTTCTAATGGCTCTGTAAAATTTCATTGTATATAGAGAGCATAATTATTGGTTCCATTCATTTATTGTGGGGCATCTGGGTTGTGTACATTTCTTGTCACTGTGAATTGAGCAGCAAGGAACATGGTTGTGCAAATGTCCTTGCCATTTTCTAGTTTCTCCACTTCCCCACCATCATTTGCTGTCTGAATTCAAGATATTTGGATAAGATGGCATCTCAGGATTACTTTGATATTTATTTTCTTTATGGCCTGGGATGATGAACCTTTCCTGAGATGTTTCTTTGCCATTCTTACCTCTTCTTCTGAGAAGTCTCTCCTTAGCTCCTCTGCCAATTTGGTGATTGGTTTATAAGTTTTGGGTGGTGTAGTTTCCTGAGATCCATGTATACATTGAAAATTAGCCCTTTGTCTAATGTATTGCAGGTAAATATCTTTTCCCAATTTGTTTGCTGTCTTTTTAGTTTAGTGGCTATGTCCCTAGCCTGTGTAGGTTTTTTCATGTGATGTAGTCCCATTTGTTGGGTCTCTCTCCTACCTGTTGTGCCCCTGGAATTCTATTCAGGAAGTTCCTGCCAGTACCTATAAGTTCTTTTTTTTTTTTTTTTGATCTGGTCATGGGCCTGAACTCTGGTCCTGGGCACTGTCCCTCAGCTCTTCAGCTCAAGGCTAGCGCTCTACCACTTGAGCCACAGCAACATTTCCGGGTTTTTTTCTTTTTGCTTATGTGGTGCTGAGGAATCGAACCCAGGGCCTCTGGCATGCAAGGCAAGCGCTCTACCACTGAGCCAACTTCCCAGCCCCAAGTTCTTTTTTTTTTTTTAATGATTACTTTAATGGTAAAAATTTTATTTACTTTTATAAATACATCGCAAGACAAAACTTTTCAAAAATACTTCCCCCAAAAAAAAAATTTTTTTAAAATAAAGGAAAGCTCGTAATAGGTAGGCAGACTGTCTTGAGTCCTCTTTTTGTTCTTAAGGAGAGCTCTCTGCAGTGTAGGACAGGACAATTGCCGCACACCCAATACTGCCATGGGTTTGGCCTTGGGGAGAGAAAAGGCCAACCTGGACTGAGTGTCCTCTCCTGGTCACGGCCATACTTACACGTTCTAGTATCTATAACACTATCTTTGATTATCTAGTATGGATCCTATTATAGTTGGGCTATGCTGTATACAATGTTAACCATTGAGAACATATATCTCTCTCTGCATATATGTCTGAATTATAAAGTATAAGTTGGACTCCAAGTTCAACAAACACAAGTTATTCTCTATGTGTTCCCAGTGTCCCTATGAGGCTCTCTCAACAGCTGTTCATTTTTCCTGTTTAGATAACATTAAACACCATAGTTTTGCTAGGTCAAGAATAAAGATGAGGGGTGAAAATAAACTTTTGCCTTTAAATAGCTTATGATCCTCAACCCTAAACGAGGAGTTAAATTAGAATACATTTTGTTGTTGTTGTTGTTGTTGTCTCCAGAGCGATTACTCCATTACTGGTGAGGCCTGTGAGGTGTGGGGTACTCTCCCAGCCTCCCCCATGCCGCAGGCAGGCGCGGCAGGTGGAGGCGCACACTGGGCCACCCCGTTCGCATCACAGGGCTCACAACGCAGGAAGGGGCCCACGTCACAGGCGGCCCGCGGAGCAGGGCCAGGGGGTGAGCAGAGCTGCCCCTAGCACGGGTGTGCCTGATGCATGGCAACCGTCGCAGGGGCCAACTGGAGTAAGTGGTTACAGGGTCGAGGCACACAGTGCAAAATTGCGGGAAATGGAGCTCAACTACCGGTGCTCGGCATGCAGCTGCCCAGCTCGCACCTCAGCACCTATAAATTCTAATGTCATCCTTATTCTGTCTTATAGTAGTTTGGCTGATTTCAATGTAGGTAATCCATTTTGAGTTGATGTTAGTGCAAGCAGAGATCCACTTCTAGTTTTCTGCCTATAAATGTCCAGTTTTCCCAACATCTATACTTGAAAAGGCTATGGTGTGTGTGTGTGTGTGTGTGTGTGTGTGTGTGTGTGTGTGTGTGTGTGTGTGTGTGGTGTGGGGGGGGTCGAGGGGCTTGAACTCTGGGACTCGGAGCTACCCTTCAGCATTTCATCTCCAGGCTAGTACTTGAACCACAGTTCCACTTCCCATTTTCTTGTGGTTCATTGGAGCTAAGAGTCTCATGGACTTCCCTGGCCCTGCTGGCTTTCAACAACCATCCTCAGATCTCAGCCTTCTGAGTAGCTAGGATTAATGGCATGAGCCACAGGCACCCGGCAAGGCTATGTTTTTTCCACACAACATCTTTCGCTCTTTTGTCGAATATCAGATGATTGTAAGTATGTGGTTTTATTTATGTGGTCTTTTCATCTTTTTAAATACTTTTTTATTGTAAAAATAATGTGCAAAGCGGTTACAGTTACATAAGTTAGGTAATGAGTTCATTTCCTCTCAAGCATTGTTACCTCCTCCTTTGTATTCCCCCTACCATCCCTACCCTTCCACCTCCACAACTACTCCTTTCCATCCACCCTCCCCACTCCCTGCCTAAATTGTAAAGTTCGTTTTTGAACATACTGTCTTGATCTCATTGTTAAAATTGGTCTATCCCTAGTTAAGCATTTGGATTTTTCCCTTCACCTCCCAATGCTAGAGAAATGTATATACAAGATACAGGGCACCAACATCAAAGAAACAAACAAAAAAAAAAACACATAACTTAGGTTTCAAGATTGGGTGGAAGAATGATTACTGTTGACTTAATTTGATAAGTGTTCTTTAGTTTTTAATGGTAAGGCTTATTAACTCAAAGGGGGAGCAAAAACATTCAGAATAGTAGAATGTGGCTACTACTCATTTGATGTGTGTGGATAGATTATGATTAATAAAAATATATCTATTAATTCCCAGTGGTAGACTGCTATGCTAACTGGGAGGAGACTTTGGTAATGCCAGGGGTTTGAATACTGGTAATGAAGCAGAATATAAGGGGAGATCATTTGCTAAGGATGTAACTTCCTAGGCTCATAACAAATACATTGTAGTAGAATGCTAAGTGATGATCAAATGAGCACCAAATTTTATTTGTTGACTTCTTTGTTTTGTGAAGTCCAGGGGTTTGAACCTAGAACCTGGGTGCTGTCCCTTAATTTTTTCTCAAGGCTAGTGTTCTACCAGTTGAACCACAGCTTCATGTCCATAATTTTAGTGGATAATTGGAGATCAGTCTTTCCAATTTCCGCTTTGGGCTTGCTTCAAACCTGATCTTCAGGTATCAGCCTCCTGAGTAGCTCGCATTCCAGTTGTGAGCCACCAGAGCCTGGCTAGAATCACATGTTAAAAGTATTCACTAGGTGAATCAGACGTGTCTAGCTACTATTTGAGAACTTTGGTTCCAGTGGGTCATGTCAGATTTAGAATAACATCAGAATTTTTCTTCTTGTAACCTGCAGCATCCAATATCTATATCATTTATTCCGATCTTCATGTCTGATCTTTTTTTTCTTCATTGTACCTTTTTTTCTTACTTCACAAGCAAGCATGTCAGTGATGTTTTCCTTTTCTGAAGCAAGTTACGTCCTTTCCCATCACTGAGGGATGTACTTGCTGTTCTTACTGCCTGGAGTACCTGCTTCTAGTTAATTGCATGGATGATGGCTCTCAGGTTAATTGTCTCCTCCTCAGGGATATCTCCTCACATACCTGCTGTGAAGTTATTGCCACAAAACTACCAATGTCATGTCTCTGATATATAGAAATTATCATTATGATTTCTGGTTTTCTTTTCAGCATGAAATTGATGAGGTGAGAGCCACATTCACTTGTTTCTCCAACACCTATAATAGTGCCTGGTCCTTAGTGCTCAGGAGCCTTGCATGGGGATCAGCCTTTTCCAGCTCAATTTTCCTAGCTTCTGGTCAGGACAGCTCTTGAAGCTGATGTCTGGTGGTTAGCAGTCATTCCCTCTCGTTCTTTGTGCCTTTCTGTGTTGCTGAGTCCACCTCAGAGCAAGATCAGTGCCTGACACTTATTTGCTGCTATGGAAAGATTGGTATGACATCATACAAGTTATGGGAATTGTTTTGTGAAGCTGTTTGAGGAGACGCATCCCCATACAAGTTCTCCAAGACAAGTGTTTCCCATGCCCAGGAGTGCATTCCACAATTCAGCATCCAAACTATCACCTACTCCCTGATGCACTCACTGTATATTCCTATTTCCATTAAAAAAAGAAAAATTCAAGATATGCCTTTGATGATTTGTCATTGAATTACTGAAACAAAGTATATAATTTGGGGGCTGGGAAGGTGGCTCAGTGGTAGAGTGCTTGCCTTGCATGCATGAGGCCTTGGGTTCGATTCCTCAGCATCTCATAAGCAAAAAGAAAATAAGCCTGAAGTGGCACTGTGGCTCAAGTGGTAGAGCGCTAGCCTTGAGCTGAAGAGCTGAGGGATAGCGTCCAGGCCCAGAGTTCAAGCTGACAACCGGACCCTCCCCCCCCAAAAAAAAAGTATATAATTTTATGTATTTGTAAGTTTTTGTCCATCTCTCTTGAGCCCTGGGCATATTTCTATGTGTTTGCAGCTTGGAAAGGGAAATACGGTTTAATTCAGGATAGTCAAAAACATTTTGGGAGGGAATACCAACATTCCATCTGATGTTCTACAGATGGCCATCTTGGCAAAGGAACTAATTAGACTGTTATAGCATAAGAGACTTGTCCTGATTTCTAATGAATTTCCTCTGGGGTCACAGAGAGTGATCCTACTGCATATGTGTCCCTTGGCTACACCCGAGGGATCAGGTCTCCTCTGAAAATCTAATGGCATGGGGGTAAGAGAAATTAAAACACAGAACCCAGCTTCCCACATTACTAGGATTACAGGCCTAAGTCTCATATACTAACTCATAACTGCCTTTTTATACATTGTGTAGCCTTTTTCATTATATTCAACTCATAGACAGATATACAAATATATGTTAATATTTATTGATCTATTTATAATCAGTGTTATATCTAGAAACACAAAAATATATATTCATATAATTATAATCAAAGTTATATTACCAGTTTCCCCAATAATGTTATACACTAATATTATGTGAAAAAATGCTTACTATTGAAAATGTTAAAAGCCCTTGTAGTATGAAAAATCATATTCGATCTTATACATCATATAATAAACTATATAAAATGTAATGAATATAGCATGTATTTCCATATATCTGATTTAATTACTTCCTGATGTTGTGTTTGTCCATCTATGTAAGCCTTCTTTCTTCTATTGATGATGGCTTATACTTTCCAGTGTCGATATTTCCTATGTATTTTGTCAAATATATTCAGCCCTAAGTAGATTTTTTATATTAACGGAGCCAAATTTTTCTTCAATATTTCCCAAAGCACAATGAATATGTATACAGGCTTGAACTCATTGTTGGAAGAAAGTCCCACATACCACTATAAGTATTGTAGCATTTGTCCCAATTGACAGAACAGCTTTCTAGGTCATCTGATCTGGTATGTCCTAAAGCTTTTGTAACCACCTTATCACCCCATGCAGGCATGGCCTGGCTTCCTTGCAACTCCCTGTGCACTTAACCGTTCCCTTTATATCCAGTAGGCTGTCTTGTTCAGCCCGCTGTCACTTTGTGTTTGCCCACACCCAGAACATATGTGCATGGTGCTTTACATTGTAGGTGAAAAAAAAAACACATTTAAGACTCATGAATTGTATAACATAACATAGACATTGACATTTTAATAACGTTAGAAAAATAATAGAGACGTGGAGAGAGTGGGCATCCTTGTCTCGTTCCTGAGTTAAGAGGAAATAGCTTTAGTTTTTCACCATTGAGTATAATGCTGGCTGTAGGTTTGTCATATACAGCCTTTATTGTATTGAGGAATGTTCCATGGATTCCTAATTTTTCCAAAACCTTCATCATGAAGGGGTGTTGGATCTTGTCGAATGCTTTTTCTGCATCTATTGAGATAACCATGTGGTTCTTATTCTTGCTCCTGTTGATGTGATGAATAATATTAATTGATTTGCGTATATTGAACCAGCTTTGCATCCCTGAAATGAATCCTGTTTGATCATGTGGTATGATTTTTTGGATGAATTGTTGAAGTCGATTGGACAAAATTTTGTTGAGAAGTTTTGCATCAATGTTCATCAAAGAAATGGGTCTATAGTTCTCTTTCTTTCATGAGTCCTTGCCTGGTTTTGGGATGAGGGTTATGATGGCTTCATAGAATGTGTTCGGTAGTGAGCTTTCTCGTTCAATTTCATTGAAGAGTTGGAGGAGTATTGAAGGCCTTGTAAAATTCCGCTGTAAAACCATCTGGTCCTGGACTTTTCTTAGCTGGGAGGTCTCTTATTGCTGTTTCTATTTCAATGCTTGATATGGGCCTGTTAAGCTGGTTTAACTCATCTTGGTTTAGTTTTGGCATGTCAATATTTGCTAGGAAAATCCATTTCTCTCAAGTTCTCAAACTTATTAGCATAAAGTTTTGAGAAATATTCCCTTATAATTTTCTGAATGACATAGCTAGCAAGACCAATAGAAAGCCCACTGATTGGGAGAAGATCTTTACTAGCCATACAAAGGACAAGGGTCTCATATCTAAAATATACTTGGAACTCAAAAAGTTAAACCACCCAACAACAAATCCTCAAAGAAACAACTGCCCAATAAATAAGTGGGCGAAAGACTTAAAGAGAAGCTTCTCTGAAGAAGAAAGAAGGATGGCCAATAGACACATGAAGAAATGTTCAACATCCCTAGCCATAAAAGAAATGCAAATCAAAACAACATTGAGATATCACCTCACTCCAGTTAGAACAGCAAAAATCAAGAACTCTAACAACAACAGATGCTGGAGGGGATGTGGACAGAAAGGAACCTTACTTCATTGTTGGTGCGAATGTAAACTTGTTCAACCACTTTGGAAAGCAGTATGGAGGTTCCTCAAAAGACTTCACATAGATCTCCCCTATGATCCAGCAATCCCACTTTTGGGCATTTACCCAAATGTTTACAAACAAGACCACACTAAAGCTACCAGCACAACTATGTTTATTGCAGCATTATTTACCATAGCTAAGACATGGAACCAACCCAGATGGCCCTCAGTAGATGAATGGATCAAGAAAATGTGGTATATATACACAATGGAATTCTATGCCTCCATCAGAAAGAATGACATTTCCCCATTTGTTAGGAAATGGAAAGACTTGGAAAAAATTATATTAAGTGAAGTAGGCCAGGCCCAAAGAAACATAGGTCCCATGGTTTCCCTTATTTGCAATATCTAGTATAGGTATGAGTCAAGCGGAAAAGGTCAGATAATGTGATGTTAGGAAAATGAACCCTTAAATATGTATTTTAATGTTTTCGTTTCTTTCATGCATGTGTTTCTAACGCATTTATAAGATTATTTCTTTGTTGCTTTGTATGTCCCTCCCCCACAGTGTAAGCCCCGCTTTCACTATATTTGATGTCAGTATAACATGTGGAGGAGATGGGGACAAACAAGTCGTTTAAGGATTCATGTGGACCTGTTGCAACAATGAGAAGTACAAAATATCATGTCAAAACCAGGTTTACAATGTCGGTGGGGGGGGGGGAGGGGGGTATGATTGGGTGGGGGGTAGGGGGGAGGCTGGGAAGGGAGGTGAAAGGTAAACAAAGGAGTAGGCTGCAATGCTTGGTAAGTAATGTATGCATTATCCTGCCCATGTAATTGTAACCCCTCTGTACAGTATGTTCCCAAATAAAATAAAATTAAATTAAAAAAAATAAGTAGAATGATCATTTTACAACAATCAGGACCAAAAAGAAAAATAAAGATTTTCTAAAGAAGAGGGGAAGCAATCTCCTAATCTGGATTGTCTTCTAAGTTGCCTTCAGACACATATTCTGCCTCAGACTCCTCAAAGGGATCTACTTCCTCATTAAAGGCAGTATTTTCTTCCTGAGTCTAGGGAGGGACAGATTCTTATTTCTCAATTGGAAATTGGATCTCCAGCAGCAGGACAGATTGGTCTGGATAATCTGTGAGGACAGATTCCCTTTCCTCAACTGAATCTAGACTTTGAACCTAACATTGGTTTTCCTGAACTTAGACTGGGGTCATTTTCCATTAGCATATATTTACCCTGCACTTCAAAACCAATACTTTTTTACTGGTTTGGATGTGATCTAGGTGAATTGTGAACATCAATGGAAGACATGCTGGATCATCTTCCTTGGTGGTATGTGCATGTACACCTACATCACATGTGGCGTTCAGAACCAGTGGGATGTCCACAGGACTCAAAACCTACTTGAGCCTTTCTACACATTGAAAAAGCCTCTATGTTCACATGCTTTCTGGAGTCCAGTTTTGGCTTCCAATCTCCATCAGTCACCATAGGCGACATCACAGATGGGTTTTTTATCTGTAGTTCAGCAGGAAGTTCTCTACATTGACAGAAACATAAGAATGGAAATAGGTACAGGAGTCTTAGAGTAGACTCTAGAAGTTAAAGTGTGACTAAACTTCTATGAGGATTTAATAGGAGAAGCTGTAGAACTTGAGTTTGGACTGAACACTGATGAGAAGGTAGGGTGTTTCTAATGAGTGGTTATGTCCAAGTTCTTTTAAAATGGGAACAGACATTACTAGGCATAGAACATCCATAAAAGGACATTTTGCCAAGCTGGGTAGTACAAAGGGCTCTTGGACAAGCAGGCCCATCCCTTGAGACCTAGGTTCCATCCCTACTCACAAGCTCTAAGGCATATAAACAAGTACTACTTACTCTTTTTCTTGGTCTCATGGGTCATGCTTTGCTCCAGCTGGTCCAGAAGGATATGTAAGCAGGACAGCAATTCTGAAGAGGGCATGTTGAGCTTGTCATACTTTGTAAGTTTTTTAGGATGTCAAGTTTCTTGTGCTCAAAAATCATCATGGTAGAAGTCCATCCAAATAGTTAAGACGGAACAATCGATGCTGTTGGCAAATTGTTGACAAGGAAAATGAGAGTCCGCCCTCTCCATCCTGAGCTTTCTACCATAGACCCTTTCTGGCAGGACTAGAATGTTGGGAAGTGGGAAGAGACTCCTGGAAGCAGGATGCTGCTCACAACCCACTTCTAGAAATTTCTAATACAATCCTCCAAAATTCTCCCTGTGATGGACAGAGAAAGTTGTTTCCCCACTGTATCTGACTTGCTACACACAACCCTCCCTGTCATTGAGGGATTGTGATCCATGCGGGCATGGTCATAAACAGAAAACCCTGTCATAAAAATGGCTCAAGCAGAGCTGAGCTCAGGTGGCTCATGCCTGTAATCTTAGCTACTCAGGAGGCTGAGATCTGAAGATCCCAGTTCAAAGCCAATCTAGGCAGGAAATTGTGTGAGACTCCTATCTCAATAAACCACTAGAAAACCAGAAGTGGCACTGTGGCTCAAACAGTAGAACACTCGTCTTGATTTGAAGAATGCAGGGACAGTGTCCAGGCGCAGAGTTCAAGTCACATGACCAACAAAAACAAAAGTGACTAAAGCGAAAAGAGCAGGTGTATAGCTCACTTTGTAGAGCACCTACCTAAAATACATGAAGCCCTGAGTTTAATTGCTAGTATTGAAAGGAGGAAAGGATATGAAGGAATGGAATGAAGAAAAGAAGGAAGGGAGGAATTTTGATTTAACCAAATACTGGAAAGATGTGAAGTATTAATTAAAGTTATTACAGGTATTTTATATGAAAAGATACTGATTGTTTACTAAAAGGCAAATTATAAAATGTGGAATTCAGGCTAAAATACATGTACAAATTTGTTTTTCCGTAAATTGATACTTACATACTTCTTTTGTTTAAAAGTAGTAAATGAGTTTAAAAAATCGAAGAGTTGTTAGAAATGAATCATTATGTCTTATCACTTTTTCTGCTACATTCACCACCTAAAAAATTGAAACAATGTTGATAATTTCAATTATTAATTCATTAATTTAATCTTTCATCTTTCGTGTATATTCTATTGTACACATCATTTAATTATTTGAACTCTCTTTTTGTTTGTCTTTTGTCAATCATGGGTCCTGAACTCTGGGCCTGGGCACTGTCCCTTAGCTCTTCACCTCAAGGATATCACTATACCACTCGGACCAAAGTGCCACTTCTGGACTTTCTGCTTATGTGGTACTGAGAAATCGAACCCAAAGGCTCATACATGCAAGGCAAGCACTCTACCACTTAGCCACCTTCCCAGCCCTGAACTCTGTATTTTTTCCTTTAGACATGGGGCTTGAATACTGGGCATGGGTGCTGTCCCAGAGCTTCTTTGCTCAAAGTTAGCACTCTACCATACATGTTTAAACCATAGTGCCATTTCTTGTTTTTTAATGGTTAATTGGAAATAGCAGTCTCATGGTAACTTTTCTGCCCAGGGCTGGCTTTGAAACACCATCCTCATTTCTCAGCCTCCTGAGAAGGTAGGATTACAGGCGTGAGCCACCTGTACACTTGTGCTCATTTGTTTTTCTTTTAACTGTAATAAAAGTTTAGTTCCCCCACCTAAATACGTGCACACTGAGATGCAAATTGGCTTTAAATAAACCACTAGTTGAGGATGCTGAGATTACAAATGATGGCAAATTGTTTTTAACTTTTTTTAATATGTGAAGCTTGAACTGAGCGCCTGGTTGAAATCTCTGTTCTCTTGTGCTCAAGGCTATCACTCTACTAGTTTGGCCCACAGTGCCCCTTTTAGTTTCTTGGTAACCAGTTAATAAGATAATTTACTCACAGACCTTCTTACCAAGGCTGTTACTAATCCTCGATTATCAGATCTCAGCCACCTGAGTTGTTATGATTACTGGCATGAGCCACTGGCACCAGTTTTTTAAAAGGCAACAACAGATTACTTTAGGGGAGGTTGCAGGAGGAAAGAGCTAGAGGCTAAACAAGCTCTCACATACAAAATAGTTGTAGTGTTCCAGTGAAGAGTCCTAGGCCAGAGAATTACTAAGTGTGCCATCACAGTACAGAGAGTTTGGCCAGAGAGGGAAAATACAGGCAAGGAGACATATCTGAGCACTTGCCATTAGCTGCAGCTGCAGTGGCGGCAGCAATGACAGCAGCCTAGCCACCAAACGAACAACACAGAGTCTGGGACAATGGTGCCAGAAACAGCAGGTGACAGGATTCTTCTTAAAACCAGAAAGGGCTGACAAGTAGCAGGTATCTTCTTCCTGCAGATCACAGACCAGAGACAACCCAGGAACCAAGACTCCAGGGTAAATTGAATCCTGACATACTCACCCGCACTCACCCCCGGAGGTCTCCATATTTGATATTGAAAAGGCCCAGCTGAGGAGCTAGCTCCAACTCAGGCCTTGGAAAAAAAACAAACGAGTCATTTAGGAGGTCACAGGCACCTGACCTGACCTGCCAGGCTCAGCTCCTCCCTGGGAAAATTCACCCAGCCCAAGCAGACAAAGCTCTGCCATGAGGGGAGTAACGTTCTTCACTGGGTAAACAGAGCCAGAGGCTGCCCCTCCCTACAGCAGCCTAGACAATCAAGTAAAATTCAGTAAACATAAACCCTGAGAATGGCTCCAGGCTGGGCTCTGTGAGTGTCTCAGAAGCTACCCCTCAGGGAAAAACTACAATTTGCTGAAAGGCCTCAGTTCTACCCAGAACCTAGCCTCATCACAACTTCTTCAAACTAGAGGAAACAGCCATCTCCCTCTTTTGTGAAACTCAAAGCAGATCTCTCTCTCATTGAACTAGCCTGGGAGGAGGATCACAAAATCCTGGGTAAAGCAGAGCATTTTTCTGCCTGCTCAAACAAATTGACTTAAGAATACAATCTAGCCACAGGCAAAACAAAAAACACAAGCAGATTAGAGACTCCATCAAGAGACTGGTTACAGACACAGGGAGATACAGGATCTTCCCATCTAATCCCTCCCCGCCCACCCCCAAAGAAAAGAGCTCTTTGTTGTACCTTTTTTGTTTTTTTGTTTTTTTAAAAAATTGTTTTCTATTAATCTTTTTTTCTCCCCTCCTATTTTTTATTTTAGGTGTATGTGTGTGTGTGTGCTTTGTTTAAATCTCTACTGACCTTTTGGTCCTTTTTTCCTTTTTTTTTTCTTTTTCATTCTTTTCATTTTTCTTCTGTTTCCTTCTTTTTTGTGTGACTTAATTGCTGTTCTGCTCATCCTCAGATATATGCCGTCATCAAATATTAGATTGAAAGACCATAGTCCCCTAGGATACTTTCATCAATGGGAGGGCACCCCAGAAACTCAGGCTCCAGGCCGGGAGATGCAATAAACAAGTGGAGTTTATTTGACGTTTGCGCAAACGGACTCTCTGCCATGGTCAGTCAGAGAGCCCTGAGCAGCGGTTACAAGCCTTTTTAAAGGCAAAAAAAACCCAAATGATTAAAGCATAACACAAAGCATCCCATGATTGGTCCATTTAAAGGTCACCATATACGCCAAAAATCACTTTGCCAAGTGGGAAATTTTGTAACACTCTTTGTAAAACATTTGGCTCATGGTTGGTTTAAGGGGGGTTTACATGGTTACAGGCCTATGATTGGTTGACATTTGGCTTAGCTTGGGGTCTTGCCAGGTGGTCGTTATCTCAAGGTCCTGTCTGAGGAATTTCTAAATGGGAACTGAGGAACACGTACTGTCTGTTCTTTATCTATGACCACTGACCTTGTTCTGGGGCCGGCATCTGGTCTCATTCTTAACTCATTTCTGGGAAGGGAAGGGTCAGTGCTAGCGTAAGCAAGTTTACAGAAGCACAATCAGCAGTTAGCAAGTTAGTAATGGTAATGGGCAATTTTTTATCTTTCATTTCCCCCTTCTTCTCTCGACTAATTTTAATCTTAAAATTCATGGTGTCTCTATATTATCTTGTGGGGTGTCAGTTTTTCTCAGTGCTTGGTATTGAGATCTCAGAACTAATAGATGGACTGTGCTGATTTTTTTTCTTTTACAAAAGATACCAATCTGTTGAGTATACCATTTGCAACATACTCCTACCATTTGCTACATACTTAAACTTTCTGAGGTTTGTCTTAAAGACAATTTTTAAATTTACCCAATTCCTTTTCCAAGGCTTTCTTTACCATTTGCTACATACTTGAACTTTCTGAGGTTTGTCTTAAAGACAATCCTTACTTTTTAAATCCTTTCTTCTCCAAAGAGGACATTTTTTCCCCAATTCCTTTCTCAAAACTCTCTTTACTACCCTCCTCTTTGTTACAATTCCTTGAGCTTCTTTGTGTCTAGAGTTTAAAACTTCCCAATTTTTCCTGTGGCTTGTGAAACCAAGTTATCTCAGAACAACCTCAAGGTACCACTGGGCTGGAGAAGCTTGCTAGATTTTAAGGCTAAGAGTATTACTTCCATTGATAACACACTCAGGTTATTACCATACCAGAGCCAAACTAGGCTGTGACCATAGAGTGGATTTCCAGTCACTATGCACTGAAGTACCTAAGGCAAGCAAGCCAGTGATATCCTTGTCCCCAATATCCACTGTGGGAAGAGAGGGTTTCTGGATATCACCCAAAAGAATGTCCCACAAGATCTTAGATTTAGCAGCAGTCAACCAGGAAGCAGACTCAGGTCATGGAATCAGGAAGGAGTTTCTCCAGGTGGTTGTCAGGACGTAATCGAACTTTACCCATTAGGGTATGCAACAGCAGCAGCAGCAGCAGTAGGGTCTCTCAGTGGCTCCAAGGGACTGTCATACCTCATGCTGGGCTGTAAATTCCTACACAGACTGGTTAAGGATACATTGCATAGGCTTGGCAGACTTTGATCCTGCTAGTTTTTAAGATCTTTAAACAATAGTCCAGGACAATTTACCAAAATCACAACTTTTTTATTAACCAGATATTTTTGTAAATAGACACAGAAGGCTCAGAAGGCTTAGTCTTGTAGCCATCTCTGACAGATGCAGTCTCCACACCTTGCACACCAACAACTATTAACACTATTCTTTATGCCTTTTTTAAAAAAATTATTTTATCTATTTTGCCTCATTTTTTCAAAACTGACTATGGACCCTTGATCTTAAAATGGGGGTAGAAGGGCGAAGTTCCATCTTCTGTAACTTCTTCAAGCTGACTTCAGGGGCATTGATCTTACTTAGCCAGGAACCTATAACCTTAGCCTATTTTACACAGAGGCTATCAGGGTTAGATGTCATTAAGAACAATATTTAACTTTTGACAACTGCACAGACCTTTTCTCCGGCTACAGCAATGTAGCTTGTTTAGCACTCTGGTTTGCAAAAGCATCTTTCTAGATGGCTTAGGAATGTGATCTCTAATGATCCCAACAATGCCTAAGTTATCTTTGCAGGCCTTTAGACAGATATCAATAGAAATACACTCTCAGGTTTACAAAATTTTTCCTGAGCAGATGAACTTCATGTAACTAGTGTCAGCTCAATTAGAGCTGCCAATTAGAGCTTTTGGCACATAAAGGGGTTGAGATTTAAACTATCCCCCACATTTTATAACATTAATTTTTTACTATCACAGAGGACTGGCAAGTTCCTGTCCCTTACAAGGTAGTCATGAACATTATGCATGCTTACAAACTATCTCCCATGACCTCCTGGCTCTGACCAGTTTTGAAGGGCAACACAGAAATGATTCTAGGATCTGACATTTTTGCCATCCAAGCAGTGGCTTACTGTCTCTAGATGTTCCTCCATTGCTTTTGTCCTAGGAGTGTCTTCTCCACATTGGGATAAATGCCTCATTGGCATTTCCCTTTAGCTGGTCGCTGGACCTGAACTCGGGGCCTGAGTGCTGTCCCTCAACTGTACAGTTCAAGGCTAGTACTCTGCCACTATGAGTCCCAAAGCAACTCTGCTTGCTCTTTCAGCACTCTGCTGTCTGAGTAGAGGTTACAGTCTCACAGGGACCTTTTTGTGCCTGGGCTGGCTTTGAACCAGTTTGCAGATCAATGAGTCTTATAAAAGGCCACCTTACTCCAATTAAAAGCAACAAGGCTGTCAACATAGAAGTAGCTTTTAAGCATGCTCTTACCTGAAACTTATTAAGAGTCAAAGTTATATCAAACAAACTTGTAAGAATCCTCTGTGCTTTGCTCTGGGCTTTGCTGGAAAATTAAAAAAAAACCCTATAAGAGCAAACTAGAATAGCAATCATTTTGATAATACTAAACTTTTTTCTTGGTGTACATTGAGGCCAATGTTAAGAACAATTTTACATTTAAACTTTATATCCAAAAATCCATTTCCTATTTTTTAAGTCTCCTTTAATCTTCTTTTTAATATTGTATACCTCAGTTTTTATTTGCATTTTGAAAAGATCCCTTGAAATCTTGAGGCCAAGTGTCACTCATTACCTCTTGGCTGCTTGTTTTATAACAGATACACATTAAGATTTTTAAACTCAAATGACAATTTTTCCTTAATGCGAAAATAACAATCATCATAACTGAACCAAAAAGCTAGACTTAACACCTTTATAACTTTTAAAAACATCCTAATTGCAGAACATATTTGAAAGTAAGCCACATTATACAAATAACTTTTTAACCCTCTTTTTAAGGCCTTCCTAATTTTAATGTTAACACACACAAGGGAAGTTTTAGCAATACTAATCAGATCATCACATCACTCATTTTAACCATCATGTTTTCAGTGTCTATCTGCAGGGAAAAGAGAGAACAAAGATGGGCCACTCAGCCACTTCTATGGAATGGGCACACACCCAATCTGACTCTTTAGGTTTAGATGAACTGCGTTTGTGCCAGCTTGCCCTCTTTCACCATGCGTGGACTATTCCCCGGGCTTGTCCCACCTTGCATGTCCAGCTGAACTGAACTTCTGCTTGTTCACCCCTCACCCCTAAAGATAGGTCTTCTGTTGGCTTCTAAGTTTTTCCCCTTTTCTTATCTCTTGGTTTTCAAATGAAATACACAGTTTTTAGACAGACAGAAAAAGTAATGTCTTTGATGGTGTTAAACTAACCTTTATATTTAAATTTTTAATATTTATCCCCAAATTTTAGCCAAGGGAACTAGATCCCAAAAACCAATGCATTTTTGTTAAGCCAGATAACTTGATTACAGTATAAACAGTCTTATGCATTTAAAACATTAGTTTTTTAAAATACCAGATTTTCTAATTTGCAAGTTAAAGAAACTTTAAAGAGCCATTTAAAACAATGTGAAAAATTTTGAAACATTTTTGTTAATGTCCAAACCTCATAACCTTTTGAACTTTTAAATTTATACTCACCCAATTGTTACAGCATGCTGACAATTCTTATCTTTGAACACATTCACAGACACACAAAAAACAGTCACACTCTGGTTTGCAATAGCATCTTTCTAGATGGCTTAGGAATGTGAACTCTAATGATCCCAACAATGCCTAAATAGACAGATATTAATAGAAACACACTCTCAGGTTTAACCTTTTGAATTTTTAAATTTAAACTCATCCAATTGTTACAGCATGCTGACAATTCTTATGTTTGAACACGTTCACAGACACACAAAAAACACTCACACAGATCTTAAAGCGCGAAAAAATCAAAATCAGTCATACGTACACCTTTTAAAGTTTTTAAACAAAAATTTAAGACAGTATTTCTTTTAAACTAGGTACCTTTGTTGGGCTTTATTTTCCCAGAGCTTGTTTGTCTAGCAAGGCAATTCACTAATTAGTCTCTTGAATCCCTTCTGTTGGAGGAGAGCTGGGGGAGGAGGTCACCTAAAACTAAACTAGTCAGATTTTTTAATCCAATTTTAGACAAGAGCACTTCACAAATTGTTACATTGTCAGGACTAGCTGAAAAAGTCCAAACCAGGCACACAGCCTTCTACACCCTCCTTGCCGGCAGCCTCCACAAGGAGAAAATGCAGCCTGAGGCTTGAAGGGAACCAAACTAGCCCAGCTGGAACTTTTATTCTCCCAGAGATGTTTAAATAAATAAATAACAAAAATACAGATAAACACAAAAAACAAGGATCCACATTTAAAACTGGTACCAATTCTAAAACAGAAATAGACAAAAACTGAAGGCTGAGTTGGGGACTAATGGGCCCAAGTTCATTCCTACCGGAACCCTGTGCTGCTCCCACTCAGCAAGCTGAATCCAGAGTCTGCTTAGTGAGCCTGCCACACTCACCCAGAACTTCCCTACCCCAGAAAACATAAAACAAACACACACACTAAAGTAAACAAGACAAACAAGTGGCCACAAAGACAAAATCAAGACTCAGTGAATGGGGCTACATCTCACCACCATTCGCTTACCAGGCGACTCAAAACCCCCTACTCACCTCCGGAGGATTTTTCTTTTAGATTCCTGCAGACGTTGACTGAGGGGCCTTCCAAGGCAGAGGAGAATTCCCAGTCATCTTGGGGCAAAGGAAAAGTAAAACCCCTAGCAGCCGTCCCCTCAGACTGACAGATTCTCCCCCACGCTCAGACCCCCCTCAGCCAAGGCCCAAGGCTGAGATCTAACTGGGGCCACTTGCAGGTGGTCAGTGGCAGCTTCCTAATTGACAAACAAGCAAGTTACAAAAGCAGAAGGAGCAGTTTTTGTTTTCAAACGAACTAGGACAGGGTCTCGGGGTGCCCTAGGAGGGGACTCACTTGTTGTCCCATCTCTATAGAGAATACAAAACACACATTAAAAACGATTAACACTAAACAGAGACAGACAGAACCAGATGCCGCGCGGCAACCAAGTGAATACAGATGAGGAAGGAAATTACAGATGGGAGTGGCCAGCCGTGCCTTAACTCCCCAGAACAGAGAGACACTCGGATCTCTTCCTTCCTTGAGATGACCCTGGAGCAGGACTCCAGGGCAGGACCAAGGCACTGGGCACGTCTGCTTTTCCCTCTGGCCCAAATACAGATTCAGAGGACCCTGGAGCAGGGCTCCAGGGCGGGACTAGGGTACTGGGCACATCTGCTTTTCCCCCTAGTCCAAATACAGATTTGGATTCCAGAACGCAAAACGAAAGTGACAAACACACAAGACAAGAGCTCTATCTTACCTCTTGCTGGTCCTGGAATCTGGGGTTTGGGGGCGCCTGGTTCCTGGCCAATGCACCAAATAAAAGACCCTAATCCCCTAGGATACTTTCATCAATGGGAGGGCACCCCAGAAACTCAGAATCCAGGCTGGGAGATGCAATAAGCAAGAGGAGTTTATTTGACGTTTGCGCAAATGGACTCTCTGCCCCGGTCAGTCAGAAAGCCCCGAGCAGCGGTTACAAGCCTTTTTAAAGGCAAAAATCCACAAGATTAATGCTTAACACAAAGTATCCAATGATTGGTCCATTTAAAGGTCACCATATACGCCAACAATCACTTTGCCAAGCGGGAAATTTTGTAACACTCTTTGTAAAACAATTGGCTCATGGTTGGTTTAAGGGGGGGTTACATGGTTACAGGTCTATGATTGGTTGACATTTGGCTTAGCTTGGGGTCTTGCCAGGTGGTCGTTATCTCAAGGTCCTGTCTGGGGTATTTCTAAATGGGAACTGAGGAACACGTACTGTCTGTTCTTTATCTATGACCACTGACCTTGTTCTGGGGCCGGCATCTGGTCTCTGAAACTTCTTAACTCATTTCTGGGAAGGAAGGGTCAGTGCTAGCATAAGCAAGTTTACAGAAGCACAATCAGCAGTTAGCAAGTTAGTAATGGTAATCATCAATTTTTAATTTTTCAATACCTTACCCCCATTGTATACACACTTAATCAAGAATTGTATTACTCAATTCAAAACTTCTTAACCTTAAATTCTGTAATAGCAGTATTATCTCTTTATACCTATATAATTTTTGAGAATCTATTTTTTAGTTTTTCATGTATCCTTTCTGTTAGGTTTTTAAAAAGAGGTAGGCGAGTAAGAACCGCACCAGCACGCACGTGGTATTCAGATAAGGGGTAGGTTTATTCAGTAGACCTGCTTGGACCAGGCAAGGGTGGCACTCCACGTGGCTGGGAAAGGCCTGGGAATGAGAGAGAGCTGGGAAGAGAGGAAAGAGAGAGAAAAGAGCAGAGAGAGGGGTAAGAACAGTAGCACTCACGTGGTATTCAGGTATGGGGTAGACCTGCTGGGACCAGGCAAGGTTGGCACTCCACGTGGCTGGGAAAGAGAGAGAGCAAGAGAGCAAGAAAAGAGCAGCAAGAGCTAGAAACGAACAGAGAGAGAAAAAAGGGAGTCTGGGCCTGGGCTAGCCCTTATGTAGGGTATGGGTGAGGAAAGGTGTGGCCACATCAAATTCAGATGTGACCTCAGCGGATGCAGATGTGACCTCTTCCAGGTGTCCCAGTTGCCTAGGTAACGCAGGTACTGGGTGGAGACTTTGCTGCGAGGAGGGTGGAGTCTGCTCGCCATCCAGGAGTGGACCTTACACTTTCTATCCCTCCCCTCCTCTCATCGTATCCTTTTCTTCTCTCAATATCACCTTAAACGTAGATAATTTTTAAGATTCATTTTTTAAATTTAAATATTCGTTTTTCCCATTTTTCTTGTCTGTTTTATCCTCTCTCCTACTATTCTGTCCAATCCATTTTCCTCTTTGAGATTAGAACTTGGTTAAATTCACTCTCCTTTTGCCTCTCCACATTCTTCTAATCCTATTTTTCCTCACATTTGTCCCTAAATATAATAATTTCTGGTTTGCCAAATTCATCCTTGCTGTTGTTAGCCCATTAATCCATAGTTGTTTGATGTTGAATAGATTGTATCTGTTGAACTAGATTATATCTGCGTAGTTTTGCCTGTGCCACTACAGGACTTTTGTTGATGCATGCCTTGAAAAATGTATTCTAGCAGAAAACTGGTGTCACTTCATATCAAATGGGCAGAACAAGCCAGAAAAACACAAGAAAAATGCAGGTCCTGGTATCTCAACTCCCACTCATGATAACCAGGTGACAGATAATTTGTATTCCAGAGGAGAGTTCCCCAAAAGCTCTATAAATATTACTGGAAAACATGGTGAATGAACATGAATAAAACCTTCAAAGGACTCGGTGTGAACATGATAGGGAGAGAGAGGAAGCAAACCAAAGATCAATACAGTCATCTCATGAGCATGAGGAAGCTACTCAAAGATTGATACAGAAATGCATGAACAGGCTGAGAACACTCAAAGAGAAATACAGGAATTGTATGAACAGGCTGAAAACAGACAAAGAGAATGTCAGGAATTGAGTGAGCAGGCTGAGAAAAGTCAAAGAGAACTACAGGAATTGCATGAACATGAGGAATCTAATCAATGAGTAATACAGGAATTGCAAGGGAGGGACGAGAATAAACAAAGATCAATAGAGGCATTCATGGAATCCTTAAACAGACACCTGAAAAAATTCGGGGAGACCACAAAGGGAATGCTGAATGGAACCTGACAGAAGGAATGGGAATATAAGGGAACCATAACCAAACAACTAAGTGATTTGAAAATAAGCACTGAAGACCAAGTTAAGGAAGTAAAGAAGCTCATACGAGATCTAAAACAAAGCTTCAGCAAAGCATTTGAAGTCATCAAAGACAAACAATTAGAGGAAAATGAATAAAAAACAAAGAAGAAAGTCTTGACAGTAGATTAGACCATGCAGAAGATCGAATCTTGGTGACTGAAGACAGCCTAGATATTATAGAGAAAGAATATACAACTATACAAGACAAATCCAGAAATAGTTTTAGATATATTCAGCAATTGGAATACACCATCAGAAGGCATAATCTGAGAATAATGGGTGTAGAGGAGCACCTAGAGACAGAAGAAAATGGTCTAGGAAATTTGTTTAACAGGATCCTAGCAAAGAAATTCCCAAACATGCAAAAAGATAGGCCTATTCAGATACTAGAAACTTTTAGAACCCCAAATAAACCAGAAGAGAGCAGGACATCCCACCGTCATATTATAATATTCACAAGATCAATTCAGAACAAGGAAAAGATCCTTAAAGCTGTCAAGGAGAAAAGATCAATCATCTATGAAGGGAAACAAATTAGAATAACTTCATTTTTTCAGCAGAGAAAATTAAAGCAAGAAGAGACTGGAATGATGCATGCCATGACCTAAAGACAAAATATGAACCAAGAATACTGTAAACAGCTAAATTCTCCTTCATAACCAAAGGTGAAATAAAAACCTTCCATAGCAAAGAAAAACTGAAAAAATATATCTCCACCAAACCGGTCCTACAAAAGATACTTAAAGATGTCCTACAAAGACAGAACCTACAAGATGACAATAAAGGCAAAGAAACAACACCCAAACTGAGAATCCAAAAACCATAGGAAGAACCAAGTTGCTGCAGCCCCCAAGAAGGTGGATAAAATTGCAGAAACTAGCAAACACTTCTTAGTCCTTTCTGTCAACATTAACGGACTTAACTCTCCAATTAAGCGACATAGACTGTCTAGTTGGATTAAAAAGCAACATCTTTCTATCTGCTGCCTTCAAGAGTCAAATTTTGCCCAAAAAAACAGAAACATTTTCAATGTTAAAGGCTGGAACAAAATCTACCAAGCAAACGGTCCCCATAAACAGGTGGGAGTTGCAATCCTAATATCAGATAAAATAGACTTCAAATAAAAATTCGTGAGAAGAGATAAAGAAGAACACTACATACGAATTAAGGGATAATTCTTTCTTTCAGGAGGATATTACAATAATAAATACTATTCGACAAATAATGGATCACCGAAATTTATCCAACAAACACTATTTTCCCCAAAATCTCAAATTGATCCAAAGACAAGTGGTGCCTGGGAGGGGAGGGGAGGAGGGAGGATTGGATAGGGGGTGGGGGGGAGGCTGGGAAGGGATGTGAAGGGTAAACAAAGGAAGAGGCTGCAATGCTTGATAAGAAATGCATGCATTATCCTGTCCATGTAATTGTAACCCCTCTGTACAGTGTGTTCACAAAAATAAATAAAAAAATAAATAAAATAAAAATTAAAAAAAAAGAATTGTTGGGGCCTTTAACAGACCACTTTCCACACTAAGATTAAGTAGACAAAAACTCAACAGAGAAACTGCAGATCTAAAGAACTGCCTAGATCAACTAGATTTAACAGTCAACTACTGAATATTTCACCCAGCAGCCTCAGAATTCACTTTTTTCTCACCACTACATGGAACATTTTCCTAAATAGAGCACTTTTTTTAATTGTGAAAATACTGTAGAGACGGGTTACAATTACATGGGCAAGACAATGAGTACATTTCTCATAAAGCATTGTAGCCTCCTTCTTTGTTTCCCCTTCCCATCTCATCCTCTCCCCGTCCTACCACCCAACCCTCCTCCCCACCCCACCAAATTTGTAAAGTTCGATTTTGACATAATGTATGTCTCGTTGCAATGAGTCCACCTATATGACTATTTGAACGATTTGTTTTTTCCCTTCCCCTCCACAAATGATAACAACCTCAAATACAGTGAAAGCAGGTGTTATACAGTGGGGGAGGCACATACAAAGCAACAAAGAAATAATCTTATAAATGTGTTAGAAAAAATTGCATGAAAGAAAAAAACATTTCAATAAATATCTTAGGGTTCATTTCCCTAATATCAACTTATCTGACCTTTTTTGCTTGACATAGATATATACTAGTTATTACAAATAGGGGAAACCATGAGACCTATGTTTCTTTGGGCCTAGACTTTACTTAATACAATTTTTCCCAAGTCTTTCCATTTCCAAACAAATGGGGCAATGTCATTCTTTCTGATGGAGGCATAGAATTCCATTGTGTATGTATACCACATTTTCCTGATCCATTCATCTGCTGAGGGGCATCTGGGTGGATTCCATATCTTAGCTATGATAAATAAGGCTGCAATAAACATAGTTGTGCTGGTAGTTTTAGTATGGTCTTGTTTGTGATCCTTTGGGTAAATGAACAAAAGTGGGATTTCTGGGTCATAGGGGAGCTTTATGTGGAGTCGTTTGAGGAAACTCCATACTGCTTCTGTTGTTATTAGAGTTCTTGATTATAGCCATTCTAACTGGGGTGAGGTGGTATCTCAATGCTGTTTTGATTTGCATTTCTTTTATGGCTACAGAGGTTGAGCATTTCTTCATGTGTCTATTGGCCATCCTTCTTTCCTCTTCAGGGAAGTTTCTCTTTAAGTCTTTAGCTCACTTAATTATTGGGAAGTTTTTTCTTTGAAGGTTTGTTGTTGGGGAGTTTATTTTTTTTTTGAGTTGCAGATATATTTCAGATAAGAGACCCTTGTCTGTTGTATGGCTAGTGAAGACCTTCTCCCAATCCATTGGCTTTCTATTGATCTTGCTAGCTACGTCCTTTGCCATGCAGAAACTATGCAATTTCATGGAATCCCATTTGTCCAAACCTTCTTAGATTTGTTGTGTGTCTGGGTCTCTATTAAGAAAATTTCCGCCTGCGTCTTTGGATCTATGTCTGATTTGAGGGAATGTAGTGTTTCTTGGAGAAATTTGGGTGCTCCGTTGTATGGTGAATAGATATTTAGAATTGTAATATCCTGCTGAAGGAGAGATCCCTTAATTAGTATGTAGCGACCTTTTAATTTTTTCTCACTAATTTTAATTTGAAGTCTATTTTATCTAATATTAGGATTGCAACCCATGCCTGGTTATGAGGGCCATTTGCTTGGCAGAGTTTGTTTCAACCTTTCACATTGAAAATGTGTTTTTTTTACGGGCAAGATGTGACTCCTGAAAGGAGCAGATAGAAGGATGTTGCTTTTTGCTCCAAGTAGACAGTCTATGTCATTTAATTAGAGAGTTAAGTCTGTTAATGTTGAGATTTAGGACTGAAGTATTTGGGAGTTGCTGCCATTTTATCCACATTCTTGATGGCTGTGGTTACTTGGTTCTTCCTATGGTTTTTGGATTCTGTTTGGGTGCGGTTGCTTGGCCTTTATTGTGATCTAGTTGGTTTTCTATGTGTAGCACATTTTTAAGAATTTTTCGTAGATCTGGTTTGGTGGAGATGTATTGTTTCAATTTTTCTTTGCTACGGAATGTTTTTATTTGACCTTCGGTTATGAAGGATAGTTTATCTGGTTACAGTATTCTTGTTTGATAGTTGTCTTTAGGGCATGGCATAGATCATTTCAGGCTCTTCTAGCATTAGTTGTCTCTGCTGAGAAATCTCAGGTGATTCTAATTGGTTTCACTTTATAGGTAATTGATCTTTTCTCCTTGACAGCTTTAAGGAACTTTTCCTCGGTCTGAATTGACCCTGTGTGGATTATAATGTGATTGTGGCATGTCCTATCCTGATCTGGTCTATTTGTTGTTCTAAAAGTCTCTTGTATCTGAATAGACTTATCGTTTTGGGTATTTGGGAAGTTCTCTGCTAGGATCCTGTTAAACAAATTTACTAGACCATTAACTTCTGTCTCTAGGTCCTCCTCTACACCCATTAGCCTCAGATTAGGCCTTCTGATGTTATCTTCCAAATGTTTAATAGCTCTATCATATTTCTTGGATTTGTCTTGGATGGTTGTATGTTCTTTCCCTATAATATCTAGGCTATCTTCAATCCCTGAAATTCGATCTTCAGCATGGTCTAACCTACTATCAAGTCTTTCAACTTTGTTTTTTATTTCTTTTCCTTCTAGTTGCTCAGCTTTGATGGCTTCAGAATCTTTGTTGGAGTTTTGTTTTTGATCTTGTATGGACTTCTTTACTTCCTTAATTTGGTGTTCAGTGGTGTTCTCAAATCACTTAGTTGATTGGTTATGGTTTCCTTGGATGCACATTCCTTCTGTTGGGTTCCGTTCAGCATTCCCTTTTGTGGTCTCCCTGACTTGTTTGAGCTCTCTGTTCATGAATTCCTTGAATGCCTTTAGTGATCTTTCTGTATTCTCATCACACTCTCTCAATTCCTCTATTACTCTTTGATTAGCTTCTTCACATTCACACAGTTCCTGTAGTTCTCTTTGAGTGTTTTCAGCCTGCTCATGCCATTCATGACTTTCTCTTTGACTGATCCCAGCCTGTTCACACAATTCCTTTATTTCTCTTTAAGTGTGCTCAAGCTACTCTCGCAATTCCTGTATCAATCTTTGAGTAGCTTCCTCACACTCAAGATATTCTTTATTTTGCCTCCTCTCTCTCCCTATCATGCTCATACAGAGTCCTTTGCAGGTTTTCATTCTTTTCATTTACCTAGTTTACCAGTAGTATTTGTAGAGGTTTTTGAGAACTCTCTTATGGATTATTTGCCATCTTATTTGTCCCCGGATTATTATGAGTGGGAGTTGATATACCTGGCCTTGCCATTTTTCTTGTTTTTTTCCGGATTGCTCTGCCCATTTGGGATGAAAATAAACCAGTTTTGTGCTTGCACACTATTTTAAGGCAAGCATCAACCAAAGTGTGTAGTTGCACAGTGAAAAGCCTACAGATACAATATAGTTCAATAGATATATCTATTCAATATCAAACAACTAAGTATTAATGGGCTACTAACCGCAAAGAAGAATTTGGCAGACAGAAATTATTAGGTTTAGGGAGAGATGTGGGTAAAAATAGGCATAAAGGGATGTGAAAATGCAGTGGGAGAGTTAACTTACATAAATACTAAATTCAAAGCGGGAAATCGCTAGGATTAAATGATAGTAGTCAGAGAAAAAAGAAGAAAGAGAAAGAAAAAAAGGCAAGAAAAAATAGAAAAACAAACATTAAAAATTAAGAAGTATAACACTTAAAAATCATGCAAATTTGAAAACATAATATTTGGAGAAGAACGTGGATAGATTAAGAGAACAGGAGGGATAGAAAGGAGATGTGGAAAACTTAAAAATAAAAATCCTTAAAATATTATATAGGTATTAAGAGGCAGTACTGCTATTAAGGAAGTTAAGTCTAAGTAGTTTTAAATTAAGTAATAAATTTCTGAATTAAGTGTATACACAATGGGGCTAAAGTCAAATAATCAACTACGGGTGTATGTGAGGATGAGAAAAGTAATTAAGTCATGCAAAGAATGAAAGAGAAGAAAACGTGAAAAGAAGGAGAAGGAAAGAAAAAAAAGGATTAAATGGTCTCTAGAGGTAAACACAGCACATTTATTTTAAAAGAAAAACAGAAAAAAATACACACATATAACCCCAAAATAAAAATTATAAGAGCAAGAAAAAAAAGTTAATAGAAAACAAAAATTTTTAGTTAAAAATTAAAAATTAAAAAAAATGTTTAGAAAAAAATTATAAAAGTTAAAAGAAAAGAGATCTTTGATTTTTTTTGAGGGGATGGGATGATCCTGTATCTCCCTTGTGTCCATAACCTGTCGCTTGTTGGAGTATCTGGCCTGCTTGTGGTGTTTGATTTTCCTGTGGCTTGGATAGTTTCTTAAGTAAATTTGTTTGAGCAGGCAGAAAAATGCTCTGCTTTACCAAGGATTTTGTGATCTTCCTCCCAGGCTAGTTCAATAGGACAGAGATCTACTTTGAGTTTCACAAAAGAGGGAGATGACTGTTTCCTCTAGTTTGGAGATGCTGTGATGAGGATAGGTTCTGGGTAGAATTGAGGCCTTTTAGCCAACAGTAGCTTTCCCCTGAGGAGATAGCTTGTGAGACTCACAGAGCCCATCCTGGAGCCATTCTCTGAATTTCAATTCATTGTCAAGGCTACTGTAGGGAGGGGCAGCCTCTGGCTCTGTTTACCCAGTGAAGAAAGACACTCCTGGGGCTGGCGGCCCAAACTGGATGACTTTTCCCAAGGGGGAGCTGAGCCTAGCAGGTCAGATTAAGTTCCTGTGACCTGCTAAATGACTCTTGTTTTCTTCCAAGGCCTGAGTTGGAGCTAGCTGCACAGCCAGGCTTTGTCAGTATTGAAGATGGAGATCTCCAGTAATCAGAGGGGAGTGTTGGCCTTCCTTCCTCTGCTCCCTGAGAAGGCGTGAGGATGTCAGGCTTCTACTCAAGCCAGACTCTTGGTTCCTGGGTCATCTTTGGTCTGTGAACTTCAGGATGAAGATGTGTGCCTCTTGTAAGTTCTTGCTGGTGTTGAGTAGAAACTGCTCGCTTGCCGCGTCTGGCGCCTAAGTCCCGGACTCTCTGTGTTGCAGGTATGGCGGCTATGGCTGCCACCGCTGCCGCCGCATCCGTGGCAACTAGCAAGTGCTCTTATCTGTCTCCTTGCCTGGATTTTCCCTCTCTGGCCTAACTCTCTGTCCTGTGATGGCACACTTGGTGTAATTCTCTGGCTTACGACTATTCATTGGAACACTAAAATTGCTTTCTATGCGAGAGCTTGTTTAGTCTCCAGCTTCTCCTCTGCCATCTTCCCAGAACTCATCAGAAAATAACATTTAAAGGCAAGCCCATGCAGGAAATTACATGGGACATTTTGCTGTGTGTGCCAGTCATGGGGGTTGAATTTGTTCTACTTTACTCAAGGCTGGTGTTCTATTACTCTCAGCTAATTGGTGGGATCACTATCAGCTAATTGGAGGTAAAGAGTCTCATGGAATTTCCTGTGCAGGCTGACTTCAAACTGATAATCAGATTTCAGCTTCTTGAGACATTCTGTGCTTTACATGAGACTCTTATCTCCAATGAACCACCAAAAAGAAGAAAAAAAAACACCTGGTGTTGAGCTGTGGTTCCAATGACAGAAATAAGACAATGATTTCTGGACAGCACCTACACCTTGAGATCAAGCTCCAGGACCAGCACACATAAGAATAAAATAAATAAATGAAAAGAAAGGTGGAAGAAGAAAATGGGAGCCGATTTCAGAGTTTAAAGTGAGCAAAACTGAGTGAGCTTACACTTGTTACTGTACTTACTCAAGGGTCTCACATCTGAGGATCAGTGTTCAAGGCCAGCCAAGCCAGGGGTGTCCATGTACTCAACTCTAATTAGCCAACTACAGTTTTTTTTTAAAGCTCCAAATGTGCTGTGGCTAGTATTAAAAATATACTGGGACAGGGCTGGGAAGGTGACTCAGTGGGAGAGTACTTGCTTTGCATGCAAGAAGCCCTGGGTTCAATTCCTCACCAACACATAAGCAGAAAAAGCCAGAAGTGGCGCAGTAACACAAGTGGTACGGCTCTAGCCTCAAGCTGAAGAACTGAGGGACAGCACCCAGGCCCAGAGTTCAGACTCCATGATAGGCAAAAAAAAAAAAAAAAAAAAATAGAAACTGGGACAATACCTAGGCTCTGATTTATAGTTCCTAGCCCAAAATATATATGGAAATAAAAAGTAGAAATTAAAAAATGTATAAGAAAATCCAATTAAATTTTCAAAATGTGTCATGAGTTTTTGGTTTTTGTGTGTAATCCTCTTTTTTGGTCGGTTGTAAGGCTTGAACTCTGGGCCTGAAGGCTGTCCCTCAGCTCTTCAGTTCAAGGATAGTGCTCTACCACTTTAGCTACAGTGCCATTTCCTTTTGTGTGTAATCCTAAATACTAAGATAGATTAAATCTGAGGGCTATCTTCTCTCATCTTGAAATCACAAGCAAAACAAATAAACAAGAAAACAGTAGTGAATCTGTGATGGAGTTGTAAAGCACCAGGCTTGAGTGAGAAAGCTATGAAACAGTGCCCTGGCTCAGAGATCTAGCTTCAGGATCACAAAAATGTAAATAAGAAGAGAACCTGGAGCTGGTGACTCATGCCTGTAATTCTAGAACTCCTGGAGGCAGAAATATGGGTATCCAGTGTAAAGGCCAACCCAAGCAGGAAAGTCCAGAAGACAGTTGTTTGTGGGCCATCCTGGGGCTAGAACTGTAGTACTCCCAGATTTTTGGCAGTTAATTGGAGGTAAGGATTTTAGACTTTCCTGCTCAGCCTGGCTTTGAACCATGAAGGTCCGATTTCAGCCTCCTGAAACAAGCCAGGTCTTGCATGAGTTCTGGCTCCAGCACCAGCACACTCACAAAAAATGAAATGAATACACGCAAAGAAGACTAGAAGAGAAAGAAGAACCAATAACTGAGGCTGCAATGAGTCAATCAGCCCATCACTGGTGGCTCATAACTTTAATTCTAGTTACTCAGGAGGCTAAACTGTGTGGATATTATTTAAAGGCCAGACCGAGTAGGAAAGTCCGTAAGATTTGTGTGTGTGTAAGTATGTCTGTGTGAGTCCTGTTGCTGGAACTTGTACTGTTTTGTTCAAAGCTCTACTAATCTCAGCTTTTTAGTGGTTATAATTGGAGATACCATGTACTTTGCTGCCCAGGCTGCCAAACTTTGATTCTCAGATTTCAGCCTCATAAATCTGGTCTGGCTCTACATTATATTCATTTCTAATTAAACACCGAAACAGAAAAAAAAATCCTGGAGTTTAGCTGTGGTTCAACTGGCAGAAGTGGGAAAATTTCTGGGACAGCACCCAGACGCTGAGTTCAAGCTGGAGGACAAACTCAGAAGAAATAAAAAGAGGATAGAAGTACAAAAGGAAGAGTCAGTGACAGAGGTTGAAATGAACCAAAAATTGGTTTCTCACACATGTTGTACGAGGGACTCAGGAGGATTAAATCTAAGATTCACGGTTCATGGTCAGCCCACGCAGGAGAGTCCATGAGACTCATATATCTAATTTGCCACCAAAAAATAAGCTATAATTTGTACTTCGGCTCATTCGGTTGAGTGGTAGTCTCAAATAGAAACTTTGGGACAAAACCTAGGCCCTGATTTGAAGTCCTAGACATACATTTCAAAACAAACAAACAAACAAAAATATCCCATGAATTAAAAAATGATGGGAAAAAGAGAAAACTAAGGTTTAAAAATGAGCCATGTTTTTTGGTTCATGTGTGTATTCCTATCCATTCTAGGTTCAAAGCTAGACTGGGCAGTAAAGTATATGAAACTGTTAACCCCAACTACCCAACCAAAAGCTGGATGTGCAGATATGATAGTAGATGTAAAGCACTGTATTTGGTGCAAAAGCTAATTTAAAAACTGCTGACCCAGAGTTCAATTCTTAGTGCTAAAAAATTGTAGGAGAGTGAAATAAGACCAATTGTAAATTTAAATATAAGTCTGGGGTTTGTTGATAATGGCTGTAGTTGATCCCTGGCTAAAAAATCTTCGGATCAAGTTTAAAGGCCAACCCAAAAAGCAAAGTTCAGGAGATTTTGTGTGTAAATGTGTGTGTATGTGTGATTGTTTGTGTGTGTGTGTGTGTGTGTGTGTGTGTGTGTGTGTTTCTATTTGTGATGTGTGTGTTTCTGTAGTATCCTTTGCCTAGTGCCCTAGCATTCTCAGCTTTTGTGTGGTGAATTGGAGATAAGAGTGTCATCGACTTTCCTGCCCAGACTGGCTTTGAAACATTGTCCTCAGATTTCAGCTACTTTATTTAGCTGGAATTTGAGCAGTGGCTTAAGTGGCAGAACTGGGAAAATATTTTCTGGAACTGCATGCAGACCCTGAGTTCAAGCCCCAGGACATACACAGAAGAAATAAAGAGGAGTCGAAGTAACCAAGGAAGAGCGAGTGACAAAGGCTTAAATCAATCAAGCATCAGTGGCTCATACATGTTTTACTAGCGATTCAAGAGCCTGAAATCTGAGGATGATGGTTCATGGCCAGCCTAGGCAGGAGAGTCCATGACTTTTGTCTCTAATTAATCAACCCTCCAAAAAAGTGCCAAATAATTATGATCATCTCATGTAATAGGGGATATGCTTGAAAAAAATCTTCTAGGACAGAATATGAGCCCCAATTTGTCGACCCAGGATCAGCACACACAAATGCAAAAAATAAAAAGTAAACAAAAGAAGGAAGTGGCAAGCACATATTAACGTTTTAAAATGACACAACGGTTGTTGGTCCTGTGTATAATCCTAACTACACAAGAGGGTGACATCTGAGGATTGTGGTATCAAGTAAGCCTGGGTAAGAACGTGCTTGAGATGCTTATCCCAGCTACCTAACACAAAGCCCTGAGCTGGAGCTGAGGTGGTAAAGCAACACCCTTCAGTTAAATAGCTAAGAAAAAGTCCCCAGAGCCAGAGGTCAAGCTGCAGGACGACTAAAAATTACAAATAACAAAATCAATACAAAGGAGAGCGGATGAAGAGAGACTGAAATCTGAGGATCCACGATTTAAAGTTAATGCATGCAAGAAAATCCATGAGACGTTCTGTGTATGTGTGCTTCTGTGTGCCATCTTGAAGCTTGTGTGTGCCTCCTTGAACTTGTGGTGGTTTGTTCAAGGACAGAGCTCTACCACTCCAATATTTGCAGTGGTTAATTGGAGGTCATGGTCTCATCGACTTTCCTTCTCAGCCTGGCTTGATTCATGTACGATTTCTTCAGATTCTTTTCTCCAATTAATTGTCAAAAAGAAAAAAAAGCCTGGGAATTGAGTTATGGCTCAAGTGGCAGAATTGGGCAATCAGTTTCTGGGACAGCAACCAGACCCTGAGTTCATGCCCCAGGACAATCACAGGAGGATTAAAGAAAGAGAGGCTATAAGTGCAGAAGGAAGATCCAATGACAGACGTTTCAATAAATCAAGCATTCGTAGCTCACCAATGTTCTATCAGCTACTCAGGAGGATGAAATCTGAGGATCACCATTGAGGGCAAGCCCAGGTAGGAGAATCCATGAGACCCTTATGTCTCATTTGTCACCAAAAATATGACACTAGCTGTGCTCTGGTTCATGTGGTATATTCCTAGTCTTAAATAGAAAGCTCTGGTACAGCACACAGGCCCTGGTGCTGAGGTCCCAGCACAAAAACATACAAAAACAAAGAAAAAAGAGCACAAATTATGAAAGATGAGAGAGAGAGAAAATTATCATTTCAAAATGAGCCATGGGTTGTTGGTTTATTTGTGTATACTGAGGAAGTTGAAATATGAGGATCACAACTCAAAGCCAGCCTGGCTAGGAAAGTGATTGAAATTCTTATCTTCTACTACCCAGCAAAAGCTGGAAATGAAGGTGTGATAGTAGTTGTAAAGTACTGAAATTTGGTGAAACGCTGGAAGTAGTTTCCTGGTCCAGAATTCAGCCCAAAGTCGACCAAAAACAAAACTGAAAGAAGAGAAGAAATGACCATTTGAGATTTAAAAAATAAGCCTGGCGCTGGTGGTCCATGCTTATAATTTTAGTTTTCAGGAGACTGAAGTTTGAAGATAGTATTTAAAGGTCAGTCCAAACAGGAAAGGCATGGGGCTTTGTTTTTTCTGTTTGTCAACCTAGGGGTTGAATTTATGTATGAGCTCTACCACTCCCAGCATCTTGGCAGTCGATGAAAACAATCTCATGAACTTTCCTGCTCAGGCTGGCTTCAAACTATGATACTCAGATTTCAGCCTCCTGAGTCTTGCTGGGCTTTACATGAGACTTATCTCCAAAAGGCAGACAAATAAAACCTGGCGATTGAGCTGTGGCTCCAATGGCAGAAATGAAAAAATAATTTCTGAAACAGCACCCAGACCTTGATATTAACTTCAGGGCCAACATACATACAAAGAATAAAATAAATGTGGAGGAGGGTGGGAGAAGAAAGAGTCAATTTTAGAGTTTAAAATGAGCCAAGCGTAGTGGGCACACACCTGTGATGGTAGCTACTCAGGAGGCTCAAATCTGAGGATCACAGTTGAAAGCCAGACCAGATAGGAGAATTCATATATTCAACTCTAAGTAGCTATTTAAAACCTAACAATATCAACAAATAGCCACAAGTTGTGCGGTGGCTCATTTGTTAATTTGCTAGTCTTGAGTAAACACCTCGGGGATAGCACCTGGGCTGATTTGTGGACCCAGGACCAGCATATACAAGGAAATAAAAATACAAATAAAAAGGTGTAAGTATTGCAGAGAATATAGCTTAGTGATAGCGTGCTTGCCTAGCATGTTTGTATTCCTGGGTCTGTTTCCTCAGTACCTCATAAATAGAAAAGCCTGGAAACGGCACTGTGGCTCAAGTAATAGAGTCCTCAACTTCAGTAAAAGAAGCTCAAGAACAGTGCCCAAGCCCTGATTTCAAGCCTCAAGGCTAGGAACAAAAAAGAAAAAAGGTGGGAGAAAATCCAATTAAAGTTTAAAAATTATCCCTGAATTTTTGCTTGATGTGTTTAGTCCTAGTGATTCAGAAGGCTGAAATCTAAAGGTTGTTGTTCGTAGCCAACCTGGGCAGGGAAGTGCCTAAGTCTCCAACTAATCAGCAAAAAAATCCAGAAATGAGGATGTAGTTGTGTTTGGAAAGTACCAGCCCTGAGGAAAAAAACCTATGATAAACAGTGCCCTGCCTCAGAGATCCAGCCTCAGGATGACAATAAGAGAAATAAATGATTGGAAGTAGAGAACCTTGGACTGTTGGCTCATGTCTGTAATTCTAGAAAAGCAAGAAGCTAAAATATAAGATCGAGTGTAAAGGCAAACCCAGTCAAGAAATTCCAGGAATCCATGTGACCTATGTTTCTTTAGGCCTGGCTTACTTCACTGAATATAATTGTTTTTCAAGTCTTTCCATTTCCTAACAAATGGGGCAATGTCATTCTTTCTGATGGAGGCATAGAATTCCATGGTGTACTGAGTCAAGCAGAAAAGGTCAGATAAGGTGATGTTAGGGAAATGAACCCTAAGATATGTATTCAAATGTTTTTTCGGTTTGTGGTTCATGTGTATAATTGGAGCACTTCAGGAAGCTGAAGTCAGACGACCCAGAAAAGTACATTAAAATCTTACGTTCAATAAGCCAGCAAAAAGCTAGAAGTGGAGCTATGGTTGAATTGTAAAACATAATCCTTGAGTCAAAAAGCTAATAAACACAAGGGTGCTGAGACTCTTGCCTATAATCCTAGATATTCAGGAGTTTGAGAAATGAAAATCATGGTTCAAAACCAACCTGGGAAGGAAAGTTAATGAGGTCTTATCTCCAATTAATCACCAGAAAACCTGAAGTGCTGCTGTGGCTGAAATAGTAGAGCATTCGCCTTAAGCTGAAGAGTTCAAAGACAGCACTCAGGCCGAGGGTTCAACTCCACGCTCCTTAAAAATAGTTAAGAAACAGCAATAAGGCCCAGAGATCAGGTCTACTGACCGCAATTAAAAAGCATTGAGGTTGAAGGCAAGAAACAGCTGAGTAAAAATATTAAAATGTCAGAGGCTGGTTGCTCATGCCTGGTTGCTCATGCCTGTAGATTCTAGCTACCTAGGCTGCATTTCAAAGCCATTATTAACAGGAAAGTCCATGAGACTTTTGTATGTAATTTCCAGTATTAGGTGTTGAACTTGCCCTGTTTTACTCAAGTCTAGAGTACGACAATCGCCAGCTTTTTGGTGATTAATTGGAGATAAGAATCTCAGACTTCGTCTGGGAAGTTGGCTCAATGGTAGGGTGCTAGCCTTGCATGCATGAGGACCTGGGTTTGATTCTTCAGAACCACATAAGCAGGAAAAGCCGAAAATGTTGCTGCAGCAAAATTGATAGAGCACTAACCTTCAGCTGGAATGCTGTTGGACAGCGCCAAAGCCTAGTTTTCAGGCCCACAACCAATGGCAAAATAACAATTTAAAAAAACCCTCAGACTTTGCTGTTCAGAATGGCTTCAAACCAAGACCCTCAGATTTCAGCCTCCTTAGTAGTATTGGGGTTCGCATGAGACTCTTCAAAAAGAAAGCAGCTGGAAGTTGAGCTGTGGCTCAATTGGCAGAACTGAGCAAAATCTCTGAGACAGTGGCCAGTCCCTAGATGGAGAAAAAAACATAAAAATTTCAAAAATAAATAATAAATTGTAATACAGAAAATATCATGTTTAATATGACACAAAGGAAAACTTTTTTTTTAAGTTCAGCAAACAAGAACATACTACAATGTTTCAAAATGACATACTGAGAGTAAGGGGAAAAAGAAAAATTTTAAAATTCATGTAAATATTAAATCCAAACTGTCATGACCAAAATCTAATATGATCAGAAACGTATCTCTCACTTGTAATTGCTTATAAACAATTGTCCCTCCAGTTTCAGCACTAGCATGGGGATTTATGTAAGACCTCTCTATGCAGCCTTGATTGAATAGGGATCTTCCTGCTTTAGACTCTTGAGTTAGAAATACAGGCTTTGCTCTTTTTTTTAATACACAAATTACATTTTAAATCTCAACATCAATATTTAAATAATGGATTATGGGTAAAAGCATGAAAAAACATCCACCAGAGAACCTCTGAGCAATACTATCATAACAGTAGAAGAGCACCTACCACTTAATGTAGGTAACAGAAGGAAGATTTAGCATTTTTTTGGAAGTGCAGGGGATTGAACACAGGGCCTCATGTTTGCTAGGTATAAAACTCAGTGACATTAATTATATGCACACTACTTTTTAACCATTACCTCTGCTTGTGAACTTTCCTTTCATTACTGATGGAATCCACACAATGACCTGCACCAGAAACTTTTGTTTTGTTTGGTTTTTGGTCGGTCATGGGGCTTGACCTTTGAATTGGGCACTGTCTCTGTGCTCTTCAGCTCAAGGCGAGTTCTCTACCGCTGGAGCTACAGGACCACTTCCGGTTTTCTAGTGTTTTATTGGAGATAATAGTCTCACAGAATTTCCTGCCCGGACTGGCTTTCAACTGTGATCCTCAGATCTCAGCCTCCTGAGTATTTGGGATTACAGGTGTGAGCCACCCTCGCCCAGCCCCAGAAACTTTTAATCTTCCCTATTTCCCTTAAGAAATTCTTTAGTCAATATATTTTACATAAATTGATTATTTTGTGTCCATCCATGACAGACATATATTAATTGCAGCCTTTTGTGGATGAGTTATAATTTATGCACACCTCATTTTATAAACTTATTCATCTGGGCCCACATTTAGCAGCTTGTTCTGAGAAGAATGGTAGCTGTTTTGCTAGCCACCTCTATCCTCTGCCATTTCCTATTCAAATTAGTCTTTGGTATCAGTTTGAGTCTGCTCAGAGGGTAGAGCCAGCCTGGCCTGGCTTTGAACCATGATCCTCAGATTTATGTCTCCTAAATACCTAGGATTACAGGCTTGAGACATCTGCACCAGGCCATCATTTCTTCCAAGAACATTTCAGGGGGATGGAATAGCACAGCACCACATACATTTATTAGCAACTGCCCCTGGTGAGCCAGATGCTCAGACCAAATCCACTGACCTTGATATTGTCTTTGGTGTCCAAACGAATATTGTTGGAGTTAAGGTCTTCGTGTATGATTTTGTTTTGTTGTAAGTAGTGAACAGCACTTACATGTGTGACAAGCCTCCTGGTTTCATCCTCATATAGGCGGCAGAACATTCAGATCCATCCCAGGAAGTATCCCCTAGTGGCCAGTTCCATGATGAGATACACATTCTCTTCCTTCTCCTTTACCTGGTACAACCTGCCGATGTGTTTGTGCCATACCTTCTTAAAAATGTCCACATTTTCTTTATCCAATGATGAGGACTCTCACTTCCAGAGTATTTTAAATGCCACGTCCTTGTCTGTGAGGTGGGAATGGGTCAGCTTCACTTTTCCATAGGTACCTGTGTCAAAAAGCTCTTTCTTCTGGTATTGTTTGATGATCTCCTCCTTCAAGGAGCTTGAGAGTGATTCTTTCTGTACTTTCATCGTTCTGCTACAATGGCAGGTAGCAAGTCTACCTAAATAAATTAAATAAAGTAAAGGAAAAGCCAGAAAGAGTAAAAAGAAATAACTAAATCCAAATAACAGCCTGTCCCCACTAACAAAAAATCATTTAACTTTGATTCAGTCCAGCGGGTCATCAAGCAAGAGCTCCAAGCTCTGTTAACTGATATAAGTTGGAGCACAGTGGCTTCCTATATATCTTTCATGACCTCACACAATGGAGCAATCACAACCAGGCATAGTGATGTCATAGAAGAAATGGACCAATCAGAGTCTGGTCCAGTGAGGTCAGAGAAATAGTGGACCAATCACAGCCTGCCAGCATTGACACTCTAGCTCTTAGACCTCAAAGACTGTTGCTAAGGAATCCATGAGGTTTCTCTTGTCGTTCTCGTGGCATTTCTATCTGAAACCACTAGGACAGTGGTTAAAATCCTCTGATTTTCTGGAGGACTACTGAATCTTATAAATTTCTTCTCTGGAGACACTAGCTAATAGCCTCCATTCTTGATGGCCACCTTATCCAATGTCTTTTTCCAGCAATAGCACTGCACAAAGGACTCCGCCCTTCTCAAGGACAGCTGTGTCCTACAAGTTCATCCTGAGGGGACAAGTTCCAGGGTGTCTTTGAGCCACCACCCTCACAATTCACCTTCCTCAGTTAGGATTATAGGCCTGACCATCGGTAGGTACTTAGCTCATCTCTTACATTTGGAGGAAGTATATTTGCTAGAAAGGTGGTTTTAGATATGTCATTTTAACCCTTTAAATTTGTTGTTCTCTGAGTAAGGTTATCTACAGACCTCAGAGCACATCTTGGCTTTCTCTCTGAATATTTAGTTTCTGTGAAAGACTCGTCTCAGGCCTAAGTGTTTAATGCTTCAAATGCTTTATAGGTTTCCAGACATATCCAGGGCTTGTTCTTTTTCATCTTTCAATGACAGCTCTAATTTCCTCCCTTAGTCATGGTCTATTGACCCCTTTGACTCTGGCATAAATGAGGGAAGACAGGCAGGGCTGTTGTGTTGCTAAGGAAAGCAGACAGAGCTGCCTTGTTGCTGAGAAAAAGAGGCAGGCCTGTCTTGTTACATAGTTTCATTTTATTCCCCAATGTTGGTAAATAAAACCTCCGGACTGGACCTCAGGAGCTGTCCATGATCATTGCTCCGTTCCTTTTCCTTGCTCTTACCATACTGCCTTTCTATTTAAATTCATTTTTACTTTTAATTTTTGTTAGAAACAAAGATGCAATTAAAAATCTATATGTAATGTTAATTTTTATTCTTGAATTACTAAAATACATGAAGAACATGTCAATTAAAGCAGCATAAAATGGCAGATGGCGTGAGCTTGATCACTGTCCCTCTACTCTGTCCCTCTTGCTCTACCTTGGGGTGACTACTGCAACTATTTAGCTTTGTAACCCTGCATCTAAACCAAATGTGCACAAAGTTCAGGCTATTAAAAAGAGACTTGCCCACAGCTATCCAAGTCGCTCAAACTGCTATCTTTGTAAGAGGTTAAATTTCCATTCACACTATGGAGATTCAAACGTCTACACTCAGGTTCACAGACCTGAGCCAAGTCTGTGCTGCAACCAGGACTTAAGGTGGTAACTTATTGTTCACTAAGGGAGAAGTCTGCAATAGCTAGAAATCTGCATTTTGCCTTTCCTACTAAGTCACAGTATCAGGTATGAGGACCAAGGAGTTACACAGGCCTTTTAGAAGTTACTAGACTTTGGGTTTTAACTTTTGTAATTCCAAGTTTCTCTTCAGATTAAATATTGGGCCTGCACAACAGCAGCCCATGAGGAAGTGATGTCCAGAACTTGTGTAAGTGTCTGAGACTATTTGAATTTGTTTTTACTGAATTGTCTTTTTTTCTACAATTCACACCTATGGCCAAATAGAGTGTAGAAAAACAAGGCCATTTCCACCAAACCAGATTGTTGGTGTTCAAGACCTAACTTGAGTCAACTCCATTTGATGCAATACTGTTCAAAGGAACATTCATTCAGTGAGGAGTAAAACATTGCACATCTGTCAGAGATAGACGTTAACAGATATCCTTGACTTTTAACATTATATGTGGTATTTGAGACAGATGATGGTGGCATATACCTGTAATCCTGGCTACTCAGCATTCTAGTTTGAAGCCACCCAGGGCCAGAATGTCTGTGAGAATTTTATCTCCAATTAACCACCAATAAGCCCAAAGTAGAGTTGTGGTTCAAGTGGTAGAGCAATAGTCTTGGACACAAAATCTCAGGAACAGCACCCAGGCCCTCAGTTGAAGTGCCAGGCAAGGCTAGCAAACACATACCAAAAATGTGGTATTTGCAACCACAAATTTCAATTTGATCTCTTTTTAGCCAATTTAATGTCTGAGCTCTTGATCTGCAGGCCTCTTGGTCACTCTACTCTTGGAGAACAACAATTATTCAAGTGGAAAAGAAGGATCTAGAATTATTCTCCATTAGAGATACTGATGTTTGAAAGACTATGCGAAAAAAAATACTTCAGTCTCTAAAAGAATATAGCACTCACAGTGGAACCTCTGAATTTGTTAATTGATGGTCAGTATCTAGGCTTGAACTCAGAAGCTGGGCTTAGTCCCTCAAGGCTAGCACTCTACCACATGAGACACATCTCCACCTCTAGTCTTTTTGGCAATCAATTGGAGTAAGAGTCTCATGAATTTTCCTATCTGAGCTAGCTTTGAATAATGATCCTCAGATCTCAGCCTCTTGAGTAGCTAGGATTACAGGCTTGAGCCTCTGATGAAATTTAATGGTACCTTCTACCAGAGATGGTAGTTAAGACCTTTACATCCACCACAAAAGTCCAAGTTAATTTAAGCTTTGGTATCTCCAACACACTTAAGAGAAAGATAAGTAGATATCTACCACTAAACATTAATTGTAGAATTCAAATACTCTTGGCTTATTTTTTCTTAATTGTGAGAATACCACACAAAGGAGTTACAACTACATGGGCAAGATCTTGGTTTATTTTGAGTCCTGCTAAATCCTTGATGTCCAGATACAAATCCCAAAATACAAGTGTTAGGAGGTCAGAGACAGGAGAGTTCCGTGAAATTGCATTAAAATTAATACTAAAAATAATATCATTTATTTAACTACCAATCTAATAAGTACACTTAATATAATTTTTTCCAAGCCTTTCCATTTCCTAACAAATGTAGCAATGTCATTACTTCTGATGGAGGCATAGAATTCCATTGTGTATATATACCACATTTTCTTGATCCATTCAACTACTGAGAGGCATCTGGGTTGGTTCCATATCTTACTTATGGTAAATAATGCTGCAATAATAAACAAAGTCGTGCTGGTAGCTTTAGTGTGGTCTTGTTTGTGATCATTTGGGTAAATGCCCAAAAGTGGGATTGCTGGGAAATACGGGAACTCTATGTGGAGTCTTTTGAGGAACCTCCATATTGCTTTCCAAAGTGATTGAACAATTTTACACTCCCACCAACAATGTAGTAATGTTCACTTCTCTCCGCATCCCCTCAAGCATCTGTTGTTATTAGAGTTCTTGATTATTGCCATTCTAACTGGGGTGAGGTTGTATCTCTATGTTGTTTTGATTTGCAATTTTTTATGGCTAGAGAGGTTGAGCATTTCTTCATGTGTCTATTGGAAATTCTTCTTTCCTCTTGAGAGAAGTTTCTCTGAAAGTATTTAGCCCACTAATTTATTGGGCAGTTCTTTCTTTGGAGATTTGTTATTGGGGGATTTAATTTTTTGAGTTCCAGGGTATATTTTAGATATGAGGCCCTTGTCCATTGTATGGCTAGTGAAGATCTTCTGCCAATCTGTGGGCTCTCTATTGATCTTGCTAGCTATGTGCTTGGCCATGCAGAAACTCTGCAATTTTGTGCAATCCCATTTGTTCAACCTTTCTTTGATTTGTTGTGTTTCTGGGTCTCTATTAAGAAAATTTCACCCTGTGCCAAGGAGACCTAGGGTTTCTCCTATTCCATCCTGTAATGTTTTCAGATTGTCTGCTTTGACTCTAAGGTCTTTGATCCATTTGGAGTTGATTCTGGTGCAGAATGATATATAAGAATCTAGCTTTCATTTTGTACAAGTAGTTAACCAATTTTGTCAGCACCATATAGTAAAGAGGTTGTCTTTCTTCCATTCTATTTTTTGAGCTCCGTTATCGAAGATTAGTTGGCTATAGGTCTGTGTGTTCATTTCTGGTTTTTTAATTCTGTTCCATTGGTCCTGAGGTCTGTTCTTGTCCCAGTACAATGCTGTTTTGATTACTATGGTTTTGTATTACTATTTGAAATTTGGTATTGATATTCCTCCAGCCCTGTTCTTTCTGTTGAGGATTGTTTTTGCTATTCGGGGTCTTTTAGTGTACCATATGTATTTTTGGATTTCCTCTTCTAATTCCTTTGAAGAATGAGGGTGGAATATTAATAGGTATTGCATTGAATTTGGAGATAGCCTTCGGAAGAATGGCCATTTTCACGAAGTTAGTCTTTCCAAACCAGGAGCATGGGAGGTTTTGCCACTTTCTAAGTTCTGTTTTGATTTCCTTTTTCAGGTTTTCAAAGTTTTCATCATAGATGTCCTTCACTTCTTTGGTTAAGTTAATTCCTAGGTATTTTATTTTTTGTGGGGCTATTACGAATGGAGTTGCTGTCCGAATTTCAGCCTCACTTTTTTTTATTGTTGGCATACAGAAAGGCCATTGATTTTTGAGGGTTAATGTTATACCCTGCTACTTAGCCAAAGTTTTGAATCAGCTTGAGTAATTTGGGAGTGGGATCTGTGGGATTCTTTAAATACAAAATCATGTCATCTGCAAAGAGGGAGAGTTTTACTTCTTATTTCCCTATTGGGATCCCCTTTATGTTTTCATCTAATCTTATTTGTAGCTAAGCATTCTAATACTAGATTGAAGAGAATTGGAGATAATAGATGTCCTTGTCTCGTTCCTGAATTAAGAGGAAATAGCTTTAGTTTTCCACCATTAAATAGAATGCTGGCAGTTGGTTTGTCATATACAGTCTTTACTGTATTGAGGAATGTTCCATGGATTTCTAATTTTTCCAGAACCATCATCATAAAGGTGTGTTGGATCTTGTTAAATGCTTTTTCTGCATCTATTGAGATAACCATGTGGTTCTTATCCCTGATCCTGTTGATATGATGAATTATACTAATTGATTTCTGTATATTGAACCAGCTTTGCATCCCTGAAATGAATCCTGTTTGATCGTTGTGTATGATTTTTTTTGAAGAATTGTTGAACTCAATTGGCCAAAATTTTGTTGAGAAGTTTTCCATGAATGTTCATCCAAGTAATGGGTCTATGGTTCTCTTTCTTTGAGAAGACCCTGCCTGGTTTGGGGATGAGGGTTATGATGGCTTCATAGAATGAGTTCCGTAGTGAACTTTCTCTTTCAATTTCATTGAAGAGTTGGAGGGGTATTAGTGTGAGATCTGCTTTGAAGACCTTGTAAAATTACACTGTGAAACCATCTGGACCTGGGCTTTTCTTAGATGAGAGATCTCTTATTACTGTTTATATTTCAATGCTTGATATGGGCCTGTTAAGGTGATTTAACTCATCTTGGTTTAGTTTTCGAATGTCAGTATTTGTTAGGAAAAGGTCCTTTTCTGCCAATTTTTCAATCTTATTAGTATAAATTATTGAGTAGTATTTCCTTATAATGTTCTGAATCTTTGTTGTTTCTCTGGTGATGTTTCCATTCTCATCTCTGAGTTTATTTATTTGGGTGTGTTCTTTTATTTTTCTGATAAGATTTGATAATGGTCTGTCAATTTTGTTATTTTTTTTCGAAGAACAAACTCTTTGTTTTGCTGATTATTTCTATGGCTTTTTTTGTATTCTAATTCATTTAATTCTGATTTAATTTTAATTCTTTCTTTCTGCTCATTGGGTTGGGGTTTATCCTGCTGCTCTTTTTCAAGGAGGCTCAGATGTGTCATTAAATTGTTGGTTTCAGATCTCTCCAATATGTTGATGTAGGAACTCAGAGTATAAACTTGCCTCTGAGTATTGACTTTGCTGTGTCCCAGAGGAGTTGGTAATTTATGTGCTCATTTTTGTTGAATACAATGAAATTTGAATTTCATTTCTAATTTCTTCCATGACCCACTCATGATTCAGCAGTGTTTTGTTCAACCTCCATGTGTTACAGGACTTTCTTTAGTGACTTTTTGTGCTGAGTACTACTTTTAATCCTTTGTGGTCTGAGAGAATGCAAGGTATAATTTCAATATATCTGAATTTGGACAAGTTTGCTTTGTTGCCTAAAATGTGGTCTATTTTTGAAAATGTTCCATATGCTGCTGAGAAAAATGTCTATTCTAATGCTGCTGGGTGAAATCTTCTGTAGATGTCTTTAAAATCTTGTTGATCTATGCCGTTGTTTAGATATGCAGGTTCTTTGTTGTGTTTTTGCCAAGTTGATCTATCTAACGGGGATAGTGGTGTGTTAAAGTCTCCCACAATTAATGTCTTTGGATCTATGTGGGATTTGAGGGAAAGTTGGGTTTCTTGGATAAATTTTCGTGCTCCGTTGTTTGGTGAATAGATATTTAGAAGTGTAATATCCTCCTGAAGGAGAGATACATTAATTAGTATGTAGCAACCTTCTTTATCTCTTCACACTAATTTTCAATTGAAGTCTATTTTACCTGATATTAGGATTGCAACTCATGCCTGTTTAGGGGGGCCGTTTGCTTGGTAGATTTTGCTCCAGCCATTCATATTGAAAATGTGTTTGTTTTTATGGGCAAAATGTGACTACTGAAGGCAGCAGATAGAAGGATCTTGCTTTTTAATCCATCTAGACAGTCTACGTCAATTAATTGGAGAGGTAAGTCTGTTAATGTTGAGAGATAGAACTGACAAGTATTTGGGAGTTCCTGCCATTTTCTTCATCTTGGGGGCTGTGGCAACTGGGTTCTTTCTATGGTTCTTGGATTCTCAGTTTGGCTGCTGTTTCTTGGACTTTTTTGTGGTCTTGTTGGTTTTCTATGTGTAGGACATTTTTAAGAATAATTTGTAGGGCTGGTTTGGTGGAGATGTATTGTTTCAATTTTTCTTTGCTGTGGAAGCTTTTTGTTTGACCTTCCTTTATGAAGGAGAGTTTAGCTGAGTACCGTTTTCCTGGGTGATTGTTGTTTGTCTTTACAGCATGGCATACATCATTTCAGGCTCTTCTTGCTTTGATTGTCACTCCTGAGAAATCTGGGGTGATTCTAACTGGTTTCCCTTTATAGGTGATTGATCTTTTCTCCTTGACAGATTAAGGTTCTTTTCCTTGGTCTGAATTGATCCTGTGAGGATTATAATGTGATGCTGGGTTGTCCTGTTCTGGTCTGGTCTATTTGAAGTTCTAAAAGCTTCTTGTATCTGAATATGCCTATCTTTTTGCATGTTTGGGTAGTTCTCTGCTAAGATCCTGTTAAACAAATTTCCTAGACCATTAACTTCGGTTTCTAGGTGCTCCTCTACACCCATTATCCTCAGATTAGTCCTTCTGATGGTGTCTTCCAAATGTTGAATAGATCTATCATATTTCTTGGACTTTTCTTGGATGGTTGTATGTTCTTTCTCTATAATATCTAGGCTGCCTAAATGCCTAAGACTTCGTAGGGACATAATAGATATCATTGAATACTAGATGCACGGCTCTGGCACTCTCTACTAATATGCATTTATTGGCATACTACCACCTGCCTATCCATGTATGGCTATTTTGGCCACCTCTGGGGCTTGATCTCAGCACCTGCCAAGAATTTCATCCTCGAGTAAGAAGCCAAGTGTGACACCTGTTTTCCTTTTCTGGGAGAGTGCTGGGTGTCAGGTATGATGAAGAACAAGTCTACAAATCTAGATGCAATGTGATAGCATGTAAACAATGTCATACATGTTTAGGTGTCCTTACTGTTGGTAAAATAAATGGTAAATAAATGAATAAAACAGCAAATACAATGAATAACCACACTAAACATGATATAGACTGAATATCTATATGGAAGTTCAATCCTATCTTTAAAATATATATAAGGAGTATGACTGGGGCATGAATTCAGGCCTAGGGAACAGGCCTGAATTTCTGGTCTTCAAGCATAGTGACCTTCCCCTTCTCCCACAGTGCAACACAGTTAACCAGTTTCTAAGTTTGAATCCCAGGCCTTGCCTACAAAAAATTGCACATTCCAAGCCAAGGAGTTTCATTAGCTTTTTTAATATTATTTTATAGTTCACTTTGCCTTTATTTGAAACATTTTGATTTTATAACATGAGAGTTTTTCAAAAAAGGGGTTTAAACTTTTACATTTCAGCATAGCACATTGGTGTTTTTGACCATCTGCCATGAAGAGTGAGAATGAAAATGAGGATATTATTTCTCCCTAGAAGGTTGGGACAGTTGATGTTATTTCTTATTTTTTCTTTCTTCTTTTTTTTTTTTTTGTTGGTCGTGGGGCTTGAACTCTGGGCTTCGGTGCTGTCCCTGTGCTCTTCAGTTCAAGGGAAACGCTGAAGCACTTAAGCCACAGCACCACTTCCAGTTTTCTAGAGGTTTATTGAAGATAAGAGTCCCACAGACTTTCTTCCCTGGCTGGCCTTAAGTCGCCTTCCTCAAATCTCAGCCTCCTGCATAGCTAGGATTATAGGCATGAGCCACCCGTGCCTGGCAGTTGATGTTATTTCTATTTAGAGTTATTATTGTAATTATAAAATGTCTGCAATTGTGTCCTGTGAGTTTTCCTCAGTGCCTACCACGAAATAGACTAGGGGAGTCCTCATACCACCAAAGGTTGAGTTTCTGAATAAACACTCACTTCTGTGAGGACAGTAGGTACTTGTAAGCATTTTGGGACTAAACTGGATTGTAAAATGAAAAACAAAAATATTGGTACTAAGATGTAGCTCAGTAGTGGAGTAGTTGCCTAAAGAGCATAAGACCCTGGAAGAAAAGTTTCCTAAAGCTCAGAATTTTAGAATTTTGTCTGAACAATCTTATTTCCTTCCTTTTTTTTGGTCTGTGGTGGGGCTTGTACTCTGGGATTGGGCATTATCCCTGCACTCTTCAGCTCTTTGCAAGCACTCTACAGCTTGAGCCACATCGCCACTTATGGTTTTCTAGTGGTTTATTGGAAGTAAGAGTCTCCCGGACTTTCCTGCCCGGACTTGCCTTGAACCGACATCCTCAGATCTCAACCTCCAGAGTAACTAGGATTATTCGTGTGAGCCAATGATGCCTGGTTCATGAACAAATATTTTAAGATTGATTCTAAAGAAAGAAACCTCGAACAAAGTTTTTTTTACAAATAATTTATAATGCCATAGTTAAGGCACTAATTCAGAAGTATTTTTTCTTTGGTTGGTTTCTTAGTTTATTTATATATATACATTATTAATTTATATACACATATATTATTAAAAACATAGCTTTGGAGTGTACCTAAGAATATATGTGCACATGTAAAATTATACAAATGCACAAGCTTGATTTTTTTTCAGTTTTTTGGTGCCACAAATTAGGTGGGATTTGTGTATTGTTGTTTTGTTCTCTGATTTTGGAGGATTTCTCTCCCCTTTATTCCCCTACCCCCCTCTCCCTGCAATTGAACTCAGCTTGCTCTTTCTTTGCTTGGTTGTTCGGAGCTGATTTTCTAACACTTCAGCAATACCTGTTGACTGGCTTTTTGCCAGTAAATTGGAGATGATATATCTCAGGCTTTGCTGCCTGGATTGGCTTTGAAACTTCATCTTCCAGTTCTCACCTCCTGAGTAGCTGGGATTACAGATGTGAGCCACTGGGGTGTGTAGGGATAAATTAATTTGGTTGATGTGTTCTTTCTGTTTTTCTAAGCATGGAATGATCTACTATAGAATTTCAATGAATGTCCTGGGTCTGAAGTAAGATATATAATACATATGCAAATCTGTATAGTTCTCATAAGATGTAATCAATTTAATACATGTTATAAGTGTAATAATAGTCAATAAAATAATGAATGAATAATACAAAAAATAAAATAAATACACTCAAAGCAAATTGCAATAAACATAAGTATGTAGATATTAATCATTATTTCAAATGTGAATGAATATTGCATTAACAGGGCTGGGGATTGAATTCAGGCCTAGGGAACAGGACTGAATTGTTTGTCTTCTAAGAGAATGAGTTTCCCCATCCCCCTAGTGAATTAGTGTTACCCAGACTCTGAGTTCAATTCCCAGGCCTGGCAGAAAAAAAAGGCATGAATTCCAAGCCAGGGAGCTTCATTAGTATTGTATGTAAGTATGTATGTATGTATGTATGTATGTATGTATGTATGTATGTATGTATGTATATATGTATGTATATATATATGTGTGTGTGTATATATATATATATATATATATATATATATATATATATATATATATATATATATATATATCATGGGACTTGAATTCTGGCCTGGCCTAGGGAGCTCTCCTTGTGCTCTTCAGCTCAAGATGAGCGCTATAATGCTTAAGCCACAGCACCACTTCTGGTTTTCTAGTGGTTTATTGGAGATAAGTGTCTCACAGTCTTTCCTGCCCTGGCTGGCTTTGAACTGTGATGTTCAGCGCTGAGTAGCTAAGATTTCAGGCGTGAACCATAGCCAGTGCCAGGCTATTTTTAATATTTTTAAATTATTTATTTTTTTTAATGTATTTTTTGCCCAGCATGGGGCTTGAACTCATATCGTGGCAACTCTGCCTCAGCTAACATCAACCTAGGCTGGGATGGTGCAGCCTCTGGACCCACAGCCCATCCTGGGATCCTAGGACTCAGGGGCTGACAGGAAAACAAAATGAAAACGGCACCAAAAAGAAGCCAGGAACCACCTACGGATGGCAGTTTCTTGGTTTTCCTTCCTTGCATGGTGACGATCCCGGGTCCAAAAAACACTGCTGCAACTTCTAGGTCACCTGACATTGCTGAAGGCTGACGGGCTGTCAGCGAAGCCATAGGCCAACCTGGACACCTAAGCCCTGAGTTTGAATCCCAGTCATGCTACTTACAAAGGGCTGGAGAGCCTAGGAAACTATTGCTTGTCCATAGGAACGTCAGAGAAATGTGATCAATGTCATGGTTGGATGAGTAGTTCATCAATCAGTATAGTATAAATTTAGACCCAATAATCACAGAACATAGATTGATTTTCATGCATACTTTATTATGCATTAAAAGAATACTATTCAGTAAAGACCTGAGAATCTGTACGAACGTAGTATATGTCATTTAATTCCACATAGACATCATTGACAGTATCAAAATATCTAAATATATATTTATCTGTATACCATCGTCTGAATAGAAAGGTACTGCTATTTTGGCCAAACCTGTGGCTCCATCCCAGGTCCTGGGATCCACTTGGCAGCTGAATGGGCTAGAGACGCCATGCTGACACTCACGCATTCATGAATTGGGACTTCTAGGCCCTCAGTTCAGGTGCCAAAAATTTCATCTCGGAGTAAGATTCCAAGTGAGACACCTGTTTTCCATTTCTGTGCAAATGCTGGGTGTCAGGTATGATGTACATAATATGTGTGCAAAACTACATGCTATGGAATAGATTGGAAGAAATGTAATAAATGATATAGGTGCACTCACAGTCCATAAAATAAATGTTAATTCAATCAATCAGTAATAGTATATAATGAATCACTCCAACAAACACGATACAGACTGAATATATAGATGTAAATATAAATCACATATTTAAAATGTCTATAAATGTTATATTTTGTGGGCTGGTGCTTGAATTCAGGCCTAGGGAAGAGTTGAGAAGTTCATGCATGATTCACATAGGAAATGATAGGCAAGACCTCTGGCACAACAATTATTTTTAATTAAGATTTTCACGAAATGTGACAATAATAATTACAATCGGTAAATCAAGGAATTGGGAAAGATCCAAGAATTGGTAGTCACATGGTAGATAGGATTCCAACATAGCTTGCCACATCTTCTCTATACAAATAGGTACTTATTAGCATACTAGCTTCAGCTTTTGAAGGGATGAATATGGCTCACAAACCCCACCCCGGAGCTCAATCTCAGGTCCTGGGTAGGGCCTAGATCTTTAGTAGCTCAAAAGCTGTTGTGCTCATATGGACCCTTTAGAAAGTTGGGCCTGCTAGGCCCAGAGTTCAACTCCCAGCAATGCCAAAAGGTTCATCCTGATGTGAGAAATCAATCCTTACAGCTGTTTTCCTGTCCTGTGAAACCCTGGGCCTCATCGAGGATGGAGAATGCTATATAGGCAACTCTATAGCCATTGGAATATGTTGTCATCCATGGCAACACAGATATACCTGCCACCATACTCAATAAAATACACAATACATCCATGAATAAGACTCAAAATTAAAATATAATTACAACAAAAGTAAGATGCATACCACACCTGTATGTAAATAGAGATCCTGTGTTTAAAAAAGGTAAGCTTGTTATTTTGTCCACTGCTGGGGCTTCAGATCAGGCCCAGGAACAGGCCTGACGTTCTAGTCTTCAGGGATGATGAGCTTCCCCTTCCCCCACAGTGCAACGGGGTTACCCATATCTGAGTTCAAATCCCAGGCCTGACAAAAGATTCATCCTGATATCAGAAGCCGCACTTTACACCTGTTTTCCTCTCCTATGGAAGTCCTGAGTCTCAGCTCGGATGGAGAATGAATGCATAGGCAAAACTATAACCATGGGAATAGGTCATCATCCATGTCAGCAGAATTATACATGTCACTATACTCAGTAAAATAAACAATACCTCCATGTATTAGACACAAAATAAGGAGAAGGATTGCACCAAATGCAAGATGCTATCCACACATATATGTCAATCCATATCCTATGATTCAATTATGAATTTATGCCTATTTTGGCCCTCACTGGGGCACAACCTCAGGTCCTGAGAATGACTTAGCTCCTTAGTTGCTCACAGGCCGGTGTCTTGACCTTGACTCTTTTGCCAATTGGGCCTGCTAGGCTCTCAGTTCAAATCCCAACACTGCCCAAACATGAATCCTGATGTGATAATCCCATTGATCCACCTGTTTTCCTGTCCCCAGAATGTCCTGAGTCTCTGCTAGGATGAAGAAGGTGTAGGAAACTCTAGAAATGGGAATATGTTGCCATCCAAGGCAGCACAGTTATATCTGTCATCATATTCAATAAAATACAAAATGCATCCCTGACTAAGACAAACAATAAAAAGAACAACTACACTGAAAACATGATGCATTCCACACATGTATGTAAATAGAGATCCTATGTGTAACATAGGTGGGCATATGATTTTTGCCTGAGCTGGAGCTTCAATTCAGGCCCTGGTACCAGGCCTGACCTTGTAGTCTTCAACGATAGTGAGCTTCTCCTTCCCCCACATGGCAACAGAGTTACCTAGACCTGATTTTACATCCAAGCTCTGGCAGTAAAATGGCATGAATTCTGAGCTAGGGTGCTTCATTCATAATTTTTCAATTTTTCAATATTTTTTTGCCAGACCAGGGGCTTGAACTCAAGTTGTGGCAACTCTGCCTCAGGTCTGATCATCCTAGTCTGCAGCCTCTTGACCCACAGCCCATCCTCAGATCCTAGGCCAAAGTTTGTAGGAAAAAATAAAAAACCAGAGGAGAAAAAAGCAGCGGGAAGTTCCACCTGGCACTTTTCGGTTTATTTTCATTTGAATATCGACCATGGTGAGACCCAATCCCGTGGACTACAGATTGAAGGTGACCTGGTGTGGCTGAAAGTCTGCTGGCTGTCGGGGGAACCATAGGACGATCGGGCAACGGAGGCCCCGAGGTCAAATCTTGGTCAGCTATCCTACATTGAAGGAATGGCAGGAGTTCCTGCGATACTCAATTCTGGACCGAGGAAGAGCCGTGAAATACGATCATTCTCTTCCTTGAATGAGTAGTTCCTGAGGATTCGAGTAGGAAATGATAGTCAAGACTCATGGGGTATCAATGATTTTTAGTGAAGAGTTGATGAAGCATGACCATAATCATCATAATCATTAAATGGAGGCATTGGGGAAGATCCAAGAATTGGTAGTCACAGGGTAGATTGGATTCCATCACAGGTCACCATCTCTCCTACTCTATATGTACTTATTTGCTTACTACCTTCAGCTTATGAATGGATGACTATTGTGCTCCCCCTGCCTTACCCCTGGGACTCGATCTCAGGTCCTCGGAATGGCCTAGCTCCTTAGTAGCTCACAGGCTGGTGTGCTTATGTGGACCCATTCGCCGACTGGGCCTGCTATGTGCTGAGTTCAGATCCCAGCAGTGCCAAAATGCTCATCCAGTCAGAAGCCAGATGTTGCACCTGTTTTCTTGTGTGAGTCCTGGGTTTCAGCTAGAATGGAGAATGCATGGGCCACCCTGTGGCCATGGGAAAAAGTTGTCATCCATGTCAGCCCAGTTACACCTGTCATATATACTCAAGAACATACATAATACATCCATGAATAGCATACCACATAGAGAGGATAACTACGCTCAATGCATGAGGCAGTCCACACACAGATGTGAATATACATCCAATGTTTCAATGATGCATGGAGTGCGGGGAGCCGGGCAAACGCAATTAGACTCTGCCCACTCCTTTGCAGCTTTGAGGTAAACAACTCCATATTAGGCAGTGCTTGGCGGGATGGTGGGTCCTGGGCTTTGCGCATGCGCGAGCCACGTAGAGTCCCCAGCCAATCCCGTGGCACTTGGTGACGGTGAAAGGCAGACGACCAATAGTAGAACGACACGTGTCCCTATTCCCTATATAAGCGGCCATTTTTTTTGTGCGTTCTCTCTCGCGCTCAAGCTCTCCTACATGTAAGAAGGCTCTCCAGTAAAGTGTGATCTGAGAAGACTCCTGGTGTGGTGGTCGTTCTTCCTCGCTGGTTGAGAAGGCGTTCGCCGCAAGTGGTGCCGAAACCCGGGACCCACGCGAGAGGCTGAGCCAGAATTCAACACAAGGAGAGGAGACGTCAGTAAGTATACCCTGGTATGTTGTTTACTATAGATTACTGGTTGCTTGCGTTGCTTCTTCCCTTGTGATTTGTCTTTCTGGTGGTTCTCTGTGCTTGCCTACGTTGTGGGGAGCCTGGGAAGGTGTGCAGCTGTTAATAGCCTCACGCCTTAAGGGGCGCACCATGGGCAATAGTCAGGGGACCGTTTGTGGACCAGCGGATTTTTACACTCCCTTACAGACTTTGTTAAGGCAGCGAGGGCTAAGAGTGTCCAAAGGCACCGTTAAAAGGGTTCTGGGCGATTTCCATGAACATGCGCCCTGGTTCGCGGTTTCCGGGGACCTCACTCTTCCTTGCTGGGACAAGTTGGGTAAGGACCTGACTAGGGCCCAGGAGGAGGGTCAAGTAACTGGTGCAACCCTCCCCCTTTGGCGGATGGTGCGCGCCTGCCTCAAGGAGGGAGGGTCCGATTTAATTCAGGAGGGACGCAAGGCATTAATGCAGCATCAGGATAGTGTATCGGAGTCAGTATCATGTAAAGGGGAGGAAAATAGGCCAAAAAGGAAAAAGGAAAAAAGACAAAAGGATCCTAAAGAGTTAAAACAGGAGGGACTGCAGCCCTCACAAAAAGAAAAGGAAAAGGAAAAGTGTCTTAGGGATGACCGCAAAGAGGAGGTCTCGAGGGGACCCCTGTATCCTTCTTTGGAGGAATTTTCAAACCGGTTCTCAGCCCTACATATGGAAGGGCAGGACCAAGAAAACAGTGACCCTGTGGGTGACTCTGAGGAGGAAATGTTAGAGGAGGAGGGAGAGCAGCTTGATCCAGCTTAATGTGAGGACTTAGAAAAGGCTGAGGCTGAGTATGAGGCAAACAGATATGGGGGGTGGCGTCCCCTAGGGGTGGGAGTACCGCAGCAGCCAGGAAGAGGAAACGGAGCTGGCTTTCGCCCGTCAGACACCCCCCCCCCCGCCATACCCGCTGGCAGGGAGGAGTCACTTTATAAAAGGAAGCACATGGTCGCGGCTGGCAGCCACCTTTCCAGTTTTTGAAAATCCAATTACTAATGAGAGGAGTTTTGAGCCAGTTTCCTACTCCCAGCTTAAGGATTTAGTTGAGGCAGTCCGGACTTATGGAGTGACGGCTAATTATACCACTGCCCTGCTCCGAAGACTGACCGTTAATGCTATGACGCCCACGGACTGGTTTGAGGTAGCCGGTACCTGTCTTAATCATGGGCAATTCCTCGATTTCCGGTCTATTGTTCAGGACAAGGCTCAAGCCCAATACAGACAAAATGTCCATGACGGGCACCCGGACTGGACCGTAGATATGCTTCTCGGGCAGGGACCCTTTGCTGTAGATCAAACAGGATATCCCTTTGAAGTGTATCGACAAGTGAATACTCTTTTTTACAAATCCTGGCGAGCCCTCCCAAATAAGGGAGAGACGGCCGGCAATCTAACAAAACTCACTCAGGCCCCTGATGAGCCATTTTCTGATTTTGTTGCCCGTATGCTAGAGACAGCTGAGCAGGTGTTAGGAAATCTGGAAACAGCCATGCCATTTGTACAACAAATCATTTTTGAACAAAGCACCAAGGAATGTCAGAGGGCAATTACCCCAGTAAGAACTCAAAGCCTAGAAGCTTGGTTAAGGACCTGCAGAGAAGTGGGTGGCCCCCTGACCAATGCGGGGCTGGCGGCTGCTATCTTGTCAGCTGCCAGGGCCGCAAAAGATAATAAAGGAAAATGATGTTTTCGGTGTGGTCAGTTGGGACATTTTAAACGGCAGTGCCCACAAAATGGTGGTCCTGCACGAAACACGCCCAGGCCGCCAAGGACTCCAGGGGTGTGTCCTCGTTGTAAAAAGGGGAAGCATTGGGCCAACGAATGCAGGTCAGTTAGAGACATCAATGGACATCTTATCCCCCAAATTATTCCAAACACTGATTCGGAACCAGAGCCAAAAAAGGGGAAGAAGTGCCCTCGTCCCCAGGGCCCGAAAATTTATGGGGCATTTCAGACTCCGGCTCCCGGACAGCACCCACAACAACCCCCCAGCCAAAAAGAGCAACCTCAGGCTCCGCAGGGTTGGACCTCTGTGCCACCTCCGGCCTGGTATTAACACAGCAGATGGGAGTCCAGATTGTGGAGACAGACATGACAGGACCCTTAGATGAAGGCACTGTAGGAATAGTTTTAGGACGCTCCTCCTCCACAATGAGAGGATTAATAATTTTCCCGGGAGTGATTGACCTTGACTATACGGGGACTATCAAGGTCCTCTGCCATGTCCCCCATGGAGTGGTGTCCATTTCTCCCGGGGATAGAATCGCACAGCTCCTGCTTTTGCCTTCTCTTCATGGCAACTTCCCTGCTAAGGAGATAAAGAGAGGAGATAAAGGGCTAGGCTCCACAGGAGTCGACCTTACATGCCTGTCCATAACTCTAGACCAAAGACCCATGCTAACTCTCCAAGTGGAAGGGAGAAGATTTGAGGGACTGGTGGAAACAGGGGCAGATAGAAGCATCATCCAAAGAGGGGAGTGGCCAAAGCAATGGCCAACTCAGAAATCCTCCCAGACCTTGCAAGGGCTGGGCTATGCTGATACCCCACAGTTAAGTGCAAAAGAATTGACTTGGAGAACGGACGAAGGCCAGGTTGGAAAAATGCAGCCATTTGTGGTAGACGTCCCTGTCAATCTTTGGGGAAGAGACGTGAAGCAACAGCTGAAGTTAACTTTAACCAATGATTATTCGGAGGCCAGTCAGAATATAATGAGACAGCAAGGATTTGTTCCGGCCTTGGGGCTTGGTCGATGTCTCCAAGGACACAAGGAGCCGATAGAGCCACTTTCTAAACAGGATAGAAAGGGTTTGGGTTTTTCGTAGGGGCCTCTGAAAACAAGGCTTCCACTGAAGGTGCGGTGCCCATACCTTGGTTAACACAGAGGGCGGTGTGGGTTCCCCAGTGGCCCCTCTCTCAAGAAAAATTGGAAGCAGCTCAAACTCTTGTTCAGGAACAGCTACAGCTGGGGCATGTTGAGCTTTCAGTGTCATCTTGGAATACCCCAATTTTTGTGATCAAAAAGGCCTCCGGAAAATGGAGATTATTACATGACCTTAGAGCAGTAAATGCCCAGATGCAAATTATGGGACCCATCCAAAGGGGACTTCCATTGCTCTCTGCATTACCTCGATAGTGGCCCATTTTAGCTTTAGGTATTAAGGATTGCTTTTTTTTCCATACCTCTTTATGAAAAGGATAGGGAGCGCTTTGCCTTTACTTTGCCCTCTGTTAATCATGAAACCCCGGATGCTCGTTATCAGTGTAACGTTCTCCCCCAAGGGATGGCTAATAGTCCAACAATTTGTCAATTGTTCGTGGGAGCTGCATTGACCCCTGTTAGGAAAAATTTTCCAAAAGTACGGATTATCCATTATATGGATGATATCTTGTTGGCTGCTCCCTCGGTAGAGACTTCATAAAGTGTTTGGGCGGATAACGGAGACCATAGCTGATAAAGGATTGATTATTGCCCTTGAAAAGGTTCAACAGACTAGTGTTGTTCAATTTCTGGGAACCATTGTTTCTCCTACTGAGATTAAACCACAAAAACTTTCCATTCGAACTGGTCATCTTAGAACACTTAATGATTTTCTACAATTGGCCGGAGATATTAATTGGATAAGGGGGTTTCTTAATCTCCCTCAGTCAGAGTTGTTACCTTTGTTTGCCATTTTGGAGGGTGACCCTGAAGTCACCTCCTCTAGGTCCCTGACACCTTTAGCACTAAATTCCCTACAAAAGGTTGAGGCAGCTTTGTCTAGGGCTCAACTTTCACGGGTTGATTTAAAATTACCTATCGATTTATGTATATTAAAAACAAAAAATTATCCCACGGAGGTTCTTTGGCAAAATGGCCCCTTGTGGTGGCTTCATGGCAATTCTGTGGGAGCAAGAACAGTTCAATATTTTCCTGAATTAGTGGCTAAGCAAGCACTTTTGGGCATAAAGTATTGTTTGATGCACTTTGCAAAGATCCCAGATAAATTAATCATTCCATATACCCGTGAACAAGTTGAGATTTTGGCCGCTACAGTGGATATGTGGGCAATTCTTGTTTGCTCGTTTCCCAATGTAATTGATAATCATTATCCTAAGCATCCCCTGCTTGCCATTGTTATTAAAAACTTAGTGTATTTTCCTGTCGTTACTTCAAAGGAGCCCCTAGTTGGTGCCCCGACCATCTTTACGGATGGTTCAAAATCTGGACAAGGTGCCTTTTTTGTTCAAGGACACAAACAGCCGGTGGTCTTTAATTTTCGGCCGAATGTCCCACAGGCTGTTGAAAGTTTAATTGTGCTTGAAGTTTTTAAAAGATTTGATCAAACTTTTAATTTATTTTCTGATTCATTATATGTTGTAAATGCCGTTGCTTCCCTTGAAGTTGCTGCTTCAATTAAGCAGGCCAGAACAATTTCTAATGTTTTGTTACAGATTCAATCCCTTATCTTAAACAGAAAACACCCTTTTTATATTGGACATATTCGCGCCCACTCTATGCTGCCGGGCCCGATGGCAAGGTGTAATGCCCTGGTGGACCAGGCAACTCGGGCTGTGGCTCTGGTTGCTGCTAATCCCATAGAATTGGCAAAGGACTTTCATAAATTGTATCATGTACCTGCTAATACCCTTAGGAAAAGATATAACTTACCCAGACATGTGGCGAGAGATATTGTTAAAACATGTAAATTTTGTGTTACTTTTCTTCCCTCTCCCCACGTGGGGATCAACCCCAGAGGGTTGAGGCCAAACGCCCTGTGGCAAATGGATGTGACTCATTTAACAGAATTTGGTAAATTAAAATATTTACATGTGTCTGTCGATACCTTTTCCGGTGTCATTCATGCCACACCTCTGGCAGGAGAAAAGGTGTCTCATGTCAAAATACACTGCTTAGAAGCTTGGGCAGCTTGGGGAAAACCCCTTAGACTTAAGACCGATAATGGCCCTTCTTATACCTCCCATGGTTTTTGTGCCTTTTGCGCACAAATGCAGGTTGCCCACAACACCGGATTGCCCTACAATCCTCAAGGAAAAGTATAGTGGAAAGAGCTAATAGAAGCATAAAAGAAATGCTTCAAAAACAAAACGGGGGAATTGCTGAGTCAGCGTCCCCCAGGGAAAGGCTTTCTCTTGCGCTTTTTACCCTTAATTTTTTAATTCTAAATGACAATGATCAGTCTGCCGCAGATCGGCATATGACAAGAGACTCCATGGATACTAAAGACATGGTTATGTGGAAGGATGTTATTAATAATAAATGGTATGGACCGGATCCGTTAATAACGAGATCCAGAGGAGTTGTTTGTGTTTTTCCACAGGATCAAGAAACACCACATTGGGTCCCAAGTCGGCTAACGAGACCTGTCAAAGAAAACCAGGACAAGGAGGAAGATGATCGTGAAAGTGTTGAGTGTGACAATATTACTGATGGTCAAGATCTGCCCCAGCCAGGGGGAACTTCGATGGGGAATCCTGTCGGTATTCCCGAGGCCGATGCCAGTCAAACATGATGCCAGACTGTTCCCACGGTTATTTGGGACCAACAGGACCATGGATATCCCATATATTTTGCTAGATGCAGAGGAAGCCCCACTGGGGGACAACAGGTCTCTTGATTAGCAGGGAAGCCTTTGCTTTCAACTTGTCCAAAATACGTCCCTTTCTTCTTATTCCTCATGCATTTTGCTTACATCACAGACAGCAGGCTGGTTTGACATTCCTCGCGGTCCACTTTGTTATCAGGCCAATGCCTCCTGGGTCAGTGGGTGGTGGCCAGCAAGGAGGGAGGAAGGCGACCTGACTAGCTTTCCAAAGTGGGCTCCCTTCTGTGCTGGTCGACATTCGGGAAATGCCTGGCCCTGGACAGGTTGTCAGTCCCGTATTGGGACTTGGGTTATTAAAGACAAGACCTTTTTCTTCTCCCCTGGTATAAGCACGGGGTTTAATCAGACGTATAAGGGACGAAATTATACTGATCAAAATCCCAATCAGGCATATGTTTCTAACCCCTTTGACAATTAGTTGTTGTGTGGTGTGGATGGGAGTTGTCTGAACTTGGAGCCCCTGGTTATGATTGGTGGGGGAAAGATCGGGTTAAGCCAGTTTGGGTGGAGTTCCTCCAAACCATGGGCTTCCTGGGACCCACAGGAAAAATTAACCGCAATCTCAGCAGGCGCAGCCACACCATTCAAGTGGAGGACCGATACAGGCTGTTATGACGACGGAGTTAAGCCATATAATAACATCACATATGGTTCTACCCCAGTTTGTGTGTATCCCACATTTGTTTTTGTTGTTAGCAACATAGATCCTGCTAATTGTACTGATAAATCTTGCTCCTATGCTCAATGTTGGAATGCTTCTAAATATGAATATGCTGTGATAACCCGTATGCCTCGCTGGGTGCCTGTGCCCGTTAATGCTTCCAATGCGTTGACCTTGTTTAGACAAAAGAGAGATTTTGGCATTTCTGCTGCTATAGTTACAGCTATTTCCTTGGCGGCTGTAGGAGCTGCCACAGCAGCTGTTGCAATGAGCCATACAGTACAAACGGCACAAACCTTAAATAATCTTTCTGCCAACGTAGCCCATGCCCTGGATTTACAGAGGGGCATTAATTCTCAATTGCGAGGAGGGTTAATGGTGGTCAACCAAAGGATTGATCTTGTCCAGGAACAAGTGGACACCCTTTGGCAAATTGCTCAGCTTGGCTGTCAGTGGAAGTATGAGGGGTTATGTGTGACAAGCATTCAGTATGATAACCTTACCCGAGCTGCAAACTTATCTAAACAGTTGTCGAGTTATCTTCTAGATAACTGGACTGGTGAGTTTGATGAAATGCTGGATCAGCTGCGGATTGCCATCGTGACCGTGAATTCAATGCGAGTGGACCCTGAATTCGTGGAGGGACTCCAGTCTTGGATCTCCTCTGCAGTCTCCTGGTTTAAAGAGTGGGTGGGAGTCGGAATGTTTTTAGCCTGCTGCCTGGGAGGATGCGTGTTCTGCCTATGGTTGGTCTGTCGCCTTCGAGCCCAAACCAGAAGGGACAAGGTTGTTATCTCGCAAGCATTAGCCGCTTTGGAGAGTGTATCCTCACCCCAGATCTGGCTGTCGGCCCTGAGAGGCAATTAAGCCTTACCATTCTGCATAGCCTTAGCACCCCGAGGGATCAGGGGATCCCATTGGACCGGGACAGGTATGCAACTTGCAATTTGGGACAGGGTGCGAGGCAAGTGCACTGCAATTGAGGAGGACCATCTCCTCAAGAAGAGCATGTTGGGTTGCAAGTGGGTTGATGCCCAAGATCCCACCTCTGCAAAAAAGGCATCGGACGGGCCTGGTCATCACTGGGGAAGGCGCCCCTCAGGCGAAGGCCAGTGCAAGGTCCTCTCATTAATGTTTTAGACAGAGGCCCAACCTCTACTCTTACCTGTTGCCAAAAAACAAAAAGGGGGAACTGCGGGGAGCCAGTGCGAATGCAATTAGACTCCGCCCACTCCCTTGCAGCTTTGAGGTAAACAACTCCATATTAGGCAGTGCTTGGTGGGACGGTGGGTCCTGGGCTTTGTGCATGCGCGAGCCACGTAGAGTCCCCAGCCAATCCCGTGGCACTTGGTGACGGTGAAAGGCAGACGACCAATAGTAGAACGACACGTGTCCCTATTCCCTATATAAGCGGCCATTTTTTTTGTGCGCTCTCTCTCACGCTCAAGCTCTCCTACATGTAAGAAGGCTCTCCAGTAAAGTGTGATCTGAGAAGACTCCTGGTGTGGTGGTCGTTCTTCCTCGCTGGTCGAGAAGGCATTCGCCACAATGGAGGACTCTTGTGGCCTCCTTGGGGCTTGATCTCAGCTCCTGGGAACAGCCCAGTTCCTTAGTGGCTCACAGGCTGGTTTGCTCATGTGGACCCATTGGGCAGTTGGGCCTCCTAGGACCCGAGTTTGAATCACAGCACTTCCAAAAATTCACCCTGATGTGAGAAACCATTCGTTGCACCTGTTCTTCTGTGCTGTACAAGTTCTGGGTTGCAGCTAGGATGGAAAATGCATAGGCAACTCTATACTCATGGGAATAGCTTGTCATCCAGGTCACCACAGTTATATCTGTCATCCTATGCTCAAGAAAATACACAATACATCAATGAGTAAGACACCAGATAAAGACAATAACTACACCGAACCCAAGATGCTGCCCACCCATGTATGGAAATAGAGATCCTCTGTTTAAATTCCGAATTTATGACTACTATAACGCCCACCGGGGCTTGATTTCAGGTCCCAGGAAAGACCTAGATGTTTAGTGGCTCACGTGCTGGTGTGCTCACCATGACTCATCCATCACTTGAGCCAGCTAGCCCTTGAGTTCAAATCCCAGCACTACCAAAAGATTCATCCTGATATGAGAAGCCAATGGTTGCACCAGTTTTCCTATGCTGTGAATGGGAGTATGCTATATAGGCAACTCTATACTCATGGGAATTGGTTGCCAGCCATGTTGTTATCACACTCATTAAAATACATATTGCATCCATGAATAAGACATGAAATCAAGAGAATGAGTACACTGAAAGCAAGATGCCTCCCATTCATGTATGGAAATATAGCTCCTGTCTTTAAATTATGATTTCATGAGTATATTGACCCCCATGGGGCACTAGCTCAGGTCCTGTGAACGGCCTAGCACCTTAGTGGCTCACAGGCTGGTGTGCTCACCTTGATCCATTCCCCAAGTCTGCCTGCTAAGCTCTGACTTCAAAGCGCAGCACAGCCAAAAGATTCATCCTCATGTGAGAAACCAATGGTTCACATGATTTCCTGTCCTGTGAAGGTCTTGGGCCTCATCGAGGATGAAGAATGCTATATTGGCAACTCTATAGCCATGGGAATAGGTTGTCATCCATGGCAGCACAGATATACCTGTTACCATTCTCAATAAAATACACAATACATCCATGAATAAGACTCAAAATTTAAAAATAACTACATTGCAAGCAAAATGCATACCACACCTGTATGTAAATATGTTTACATGTTTAAAAAAGGTAAGCTTTGTCCACTGCTGGGGCTTCAAATCAGGCCCAAGAACAGGCCTGACATTCTAGTCTTCAGGGATTATGAGCTTCCCCTTCCCCCACAGTGCATCGGGGTTACCCAGACCTGAGTTCAAATTCCAGGCCTGACAAAAAATTCATCCTGATGTCAGAAGCCAGTCATTGTGCCTGATTTCCTCTAATGTGGAAGTCCTGGGTCTCAGCTAGGATGGAGAATGAATGCATAGGCAACCCTATAACCATGGGAACAGGTCATCATCCATGTCAGGACAGCTATATCTGTCACCATACTCAGTAAAATACAAAATACCTCCATTTATTAGACACAAATTAAGGAGAAGAAATGCACGGAGTGCAAGATGCTGCCCACACATATATGTCAATACAGATCCTATGTTTGAAGTATGAATTTATGCCTATCCTGGCCCTCCCTGGGGTTCATTGTCAGGTCCTGGGAATGGCCTAGCTCCTCAGTTGCTCACATGCTGGTGTCCTCACCTTGAGTCTTTCACCAATTCGTCCTGCTAGGCACTCAGTTCAAATCCCAACATTGCCAAAAGCAGAATCCTGATGTGAGAACCCATAGGTCGACCTGTATTCCTGTCCTGTGAATGTCCTTTGTCTCAGCTAGCATGAAGACATAGGCAAGTCCATGGACATGGGTATAGGTTGTCATCCATTTAAGCACAGTTATATCTGTCATCATATTCAATAAAATACAAAATGCATCCCTGGCTAAGACACACAATAAAAAGAATAACTACACTGAAAGCATGATGCATTCCACATATGTATGTAAACAGAGACCCTATGTGTAAAATAGTTGGGCATATGATTTTTGGCAGTGTTGGGCATCAATTTAGGCCCTGGCAACAGGCCTGACCTTGTAGTCTTCAAAGATGGTTCGCTTCCCCTTCCCCAACAGTGCAACAGAGATACCCAGACCTGAGTTCAAATCTCAGCTCTGGCAGTAAAATGGCTCGAATTCTGCACTAAGATGCTTCATTCATATATGTGTGTATATATATATATTCTTTTTTTTTTCACAGACCCAGTGCTCGAACTCAAGTAGTGGCAACTCTGTCTCAGCTTCTATCATCCTATGCTGTGGCCTCTGGACCTACAGCCCATCCTCGAATCCTAGGACTCCAGAGCTTGCAGAAAAAAAGAAAGCTGTGAGTGGAAAAAAAGCAGTGGTAAGTTCCACCTGATGCTTTTATGTTCATTTTCCTTTGTACAGTGACCATGGTGTGTCTGAAACCGGAGACCTACAGAGTGAAGGTTACCTGGAGTGACTGAAGGCCTGCAGCTGTTGGGGAAGCCGCAGGCCATCCAGGCAAAGAGGCCCAGAGGTCGAATCCCAATCAGCCCCCCTACATTGAGGGATTGGCGTGAGATCCTGAGATACTTGTTTCTGGACCTAGGAAGAGTCATGGAATGTGATCAATCTCATTCTTGAATGAGTAGTTCCTGCAGGATGTGAGCAGGAACTGATAGGCAAGATTCCTGGGGTATCAATTATTTTTAATGGAGAATTGATGAAGCGTGACCATAATCATCACAGTCATGAAATGGAGGCATCGGGAAAGATCCAAGAATCAGTAGTTACAAGGTAGATTGGATTCCATCACAGGTCGCCATCTCTCCTATTCTAAACAAATATGCATAGTATCTTCAGCTTATGAATGGATGACTATTGTGCTCTCCACCTGCCCTATCCCCAGGACTCAATCTCAGGTCCTCGGAACAGCCTAGTTCCTTAGATGCTCACATCATGGTGTCTTCACCTTGACCTTTTCTCCAATTGGCCCTGCTAGGCTCTGAGATCAAATCCCAACATTGCCAAAAGAGGAATGCAGGTGTGAGAATCCAATCCATCCACCTGTTTCCTGTCCTGTGAAAGTTCTGGGTTTCAGCTAGGATGGAGAACGCTTAAGCAACTCTATAGACATGGGAATAGATTGTCATCCATGCTAGCACAGTTATATCTGTCATCATGCTCAATAAACAAATTGCATCCGTGACTAAGATACACAATAAAAAGAATAATTGTACTGAACAAATGTATGTGAATAGAGATCCTATGTTTAAAATAGATGGGCATATGATTTTTGCCAGTGCTGGGGCTTCAATTTAGGCCCTGGGAGCAGGCCTGACCTTGTAGTCTTCAAGGATGGTAAGCTTCCCCTTCCCCCACAGTGCTATAGTGTTACCTAGACCTGAGTTGGAATCTGAGCTGTGGCAGAAAAATGGTGTGAATTCTGAACTAGGGTGCTTTATTAGTTTTTAGAATTTTGTTGTTTTTTGTTTTTTGTTTTTTGGCTAACCAAAGGATTTGAACTCACTTCATGGCAACCGTGCCTCAGCTTCGATCACTTTAGCCTGGTGGGCTGCCACAGGCCCATAGTCAACCCTGTGATCCTAGGCCCTGAAGCCTTGCAGGAGTCAAAAACAAACCACACACAGAAAAATAGCCACAGGATGGATTTTTTACAATTTCTTCCTTTGCATGGTGACCAAACTGGCTCCAAATTACAAGGCTACAAAGGTACTTCACTTTGCATTGGCCACGGCTAGCGGACTATCGAGGAAGCCACAGGCCCATATGTCATCATAGACCCTGATTTTGAATACTGGTCCAATGGGGGGACTTCCCATGAGACTCATTCCTATGCATGGGAATAATGATGGAATGTTAGCAAACTCATGATTGAATAAGAAGTTTCTGGGGGGAAAAGTTCTAGTCTAAAATTAGATGCAATGATCCTAGGGTGTTGATTGATCTTAATGCCTGGTTTATTAAGCATGAAAACAATACTATTCCTTCAATGGAGGCATAATAAATACCCAAGAGTTGGTAGGAACGTAGTTGATGTTGAATCCTAGGTAGATGTCTCTGGAATTCTATACAAATATATATTTATTGATATATACCACCTGCCTACCCATGTATGGCTATTTTGTTCACCCCTGTGGCTCAATCTCAGGGTCTGGGAACTGACTGGCAGCTTCCTTGGCTAGAGGTTGCCGTGTTGGCACACCCATTCATGAACTGGGTCTCCTAGGCCCTGAGTTCAGATCCCAGCACTGCAAACAATTGGATCATGGAATAAGAAGCCGATTGTGACACCTGTTTTCCTATTCTCTGAGAGTCCTGGGTGTCAGACACGATGGAGAACATGTCTACAAATTTAGATACTATGTGATTGGATGTCATCAATATAATAAATGGAATGTGTGTCATCACAGTCAATAAATGGTAAATAAATGAATGAAACAAAAATACAATCAATAACCACAATATGGCCTAAACATCTATAAGTAAGTACAAATCCTATCTTTATAATGTATATAAACAGTATATTTTCCAGGGCTGGGGATTGAATTCAGGCCTAGGGATGAGGCCCAACTTTCTTGTCTTCAAACATGGTGAGCTTCCCCTTCATCCACAGTGCTGCAGAGTTACGAAGACCCTGAGTTCAAATCCAAAGTAGAAAAAATAGTGAGAATTGCAAGCCACTGAGCTAAATTTTTTTTGTGTGTGTGTAGGGGGGGGTTGTGTTTTTTTTGTGAAGCAAGGTCTTGAACTCAGATCATGGCACTCTGCCTCAGCTTCTATCACCCTAGGCTGCAGTGCAGCCACGGAGCCACAGCTGATCCTGGGATCCTAGACCTCCAGGCCTTGTTCTGGGAAAACCTATGCACAGAAAAAAAGTGGCAGAGCCAGGCGCCGGTGGCTCACACCTGTAATCCTAACTACTAAAGAGGCTGAGATCTGAGTATCTCGGTTCAAAGCAAGGAAATCCGTGATACACTTATCTCCAAGAAACTAGAAAACTGGAAGTGGTGCTGTGACTCAAGTGGTAAAGTGCTTGCCTTTAACTGAAGACCATAGGCCCAGCGCCCAGGCGCAGAGTTCAAGCCCTATGACCGACCCCCCCAAAAGAAAAAAGTAGCAGGATTGCGTTTTTACATTTTATTCCTTTGCACTGTGACCATTTGGGTCTGAATGACATGGCTCTAAAGGGTGCTTCACCTTGCATTGCTGAAGGATGGAGGGCTATTGGGGAAGCCATAGTCTCGCACAGCAATGTAGGCCTAGAGGTAAATCCCAGTAATGCTACTTACAGATGTTGGAGATCCTAAGAGACTGGTTCCCATCCATAATAATAATGATGGAATGCTATCAATGGCACGGTTGAATGAGCTGATCGTGAATACTACTCGTATAAAATTAGACATCATGATTTCAGTAGACTGATTTTATTTAATATGAAGCATTAAAAGATTACTATTTCTTACAGAGATGCAATAATTTCAGGACACTGATTTAATTAATAGTTTAGTAAGAATGAAAACAATAACATGAATTACAAGGAGGCATAATAAATACACAAGAATTGGTAGGAATGTAGTCTACATAACTGAATAATGTGTAGACATGTCTGGCACTCTAAAGATATGTATTTATTAGCATAATACCATCTGGGTGTCACGCTGTTCTTATTTTGTCAAACCTTGGGGCTTGATCTAAGGTCCTAGGAACAGCCTGTCAGTTCAATTTTCCCCAGGATGGCGTGTGACACTCACCCATTCATGAATTTGGCCTTGTAGGCCATGAGTTCAGATGCCAGCACTCCCAAAAAATGAATCATGGAGTAAGAAGCTGATAGTGATAAACTTTTTCCTTTTTTGTGAAAGTCCTGGCAGTCAGGTATGAAGTGGAACATATATGCAGACCTATATCCTATGGAATCAATGTTCTATGTGCCATAACAGTCAATAAAATATATGGCCAACACATGAATAAAACAAAAATTAACAATGAATACACTGAGCGCTATATGAAGTCAACCTATGTATATAAATATAAATCATATATTTAAAATGTACATGAACAGGATGTTTTCTAGTGCTGGGGATTGATTTCAGGTCTAAGAAACAGACTTGAATTTCATGACTTCAAGGAGGTGAGCTTCCCCTTTCCACACAGTGCAAAAGAGTTACCCAGACCATGAGTTCTGATCCAAGTCCTGACAGAAAAAATGGCAGCTGTATACTATGTGATATCCAATTCTTAGGTATTTCATTCTGCCTCCATTTAATGAATGTGATTGTTTAAATGCTTCATAAAGTATTAATTAAAATTGATCAGTGTCCTATAATATAATTGTGTATAATTTTATCCTAGAATGATTCATGAGCTGCCCATTTAATCACATATATCACATGACATTGGTATTCATATGGATAGGATTGAGTTTTTTAGGATCACCTGCCATTTGGAGGTGGCAGGACCAGGATATGGGCTCCAGCTCTCACCTCTTTAACCCGAGGATAAGGAAATCACCAGTTTGTCCAAGAACATCAGCAAGACCAATGATTAGGCAGGCACCAATGGCTCTCAGCAGTCCTCCTTGATACTTGCAAAGCTGTGACAGGAGGATCATGGTCAAAGTCACCCTAGGAAGGAAAGTCATTGAGACCCCTGTCCAACTTCTGTGCCAACAAAGCCAGAAGTAGAGCCATGTGGCTTCACTAGTTGAGAGCTAGCCTTGTGCAAAAGCAGCTCAAGGACTGTGCCCAGATCCTGAATTCAAGGTCAGGGACTGGCAACAAACAGACATACACAACAATCTGTGCAGCCATCCAGCTAAAGCAGGTCACCCTCATGTCCCCAACTGGATTGGACAGAATTTCATGTGAAATGGGTGCTGTCATCTTGACTCTGCCCATTCTGCCTGCATCACAGGATTCCGTCCACACCCCTATTCTTTTATGGTCCTTTCTGACCAATGGGAAACAAAAATGGTGGCCACGCCCATATTCCTTGCTGCCCTGTAGCACCTGGATTCCCTCAGTTGGATGACACCACTACTAGCAGTTAAGGAAGGTAGAGGTGGATGAGTGGTGAACAAGATACTCGAGGCCACATTGGAGTAGAGTAGGAAATTGAGGTCCTAGACAGTGAGTGGGTGAATAGAGGATTTCCCAGACCATGGGAAAGTGGCCAGCCCATCTTTCCTCTCCCAGTGCTCTGATGTCTGAAACAACAGGACTCCATGAAAGAGCTGTGAGCATGAAATTGCCACAAGAACACTGGCAGAAGAATCCTCCCAACAGATCTGCAACATTCAAGAAAACCAAGAGCATGAAAAAGTGAAGGATCCCCAAGACAAACGCCACTGGGGAGTATGATTCAAAGGAGAGTCCAGCCAAATGTGATGCTGACCATGGGCCTCCCCTGCCTTTGGACACAGCCGCAACCACCAGGGTCCAGAGTGTCAATGGTCCCGATAACACCAAGGATCTGCAGAGGTGTACATACATGTGGTGCCCACCCTGGATCCCAGCAAAAGAAAAAAAGAGGTGCTCTGTGCCAAGATCCAACCACTGAAGCAGGAAAGACTGACCTGCAGGATGAACGGGAGTAAGAGAGAAGATAGCCCAACTGCACACAGCAATGAAAAGGGAGCTAGAGATCCACAAGGCACCCATACAGAGGTTGGTTTGGGCAGAAAGTGATTTACAATGTTCACCAGCCCGCATGCAGCAGGGGACCGATGACAGATAAAGGGAGCATCAAGCTCTCACCAGCTGCCTGCAGACCGCAGAGAAGCACATTGCAGAGCTGGAGATGGTGACGTCTCTGGTCACTGCTCACAGAATGAGACCGAAATGTTTTTAGAACAGCTGAATGATGTGACCCTTCAGCTCGAGGAAAAGATCAGAAGCTTCAATGACTTGGAGCAAGTGAACACTGAGTTGCAGGAGAAGCTGGAAGCACTCTGGACACAGTGGAGCAACATGAAAAGCATAATCTGTAAGTTCCAACAAGCTCTGTCGGGGCGTGAGGTACTAAAGAGACTACTGGCCAACCTGAGCTGGATGGTGACTGAAGTGAATCTAGAGAGAGACATCTTCACAGAAGACCTGAGCATTGAGAGGTACGTGCAGAAGGAAGAGGCCCGGAGGCTGACCCAGTAGGCACACCAATTGACATGGTGAATAATCAAGGGGCAAGGCAGGTTTTTGACCTAAAGAAGGAGATGGGGGAATTGAGAAGGAACCTGGCAGAGACATGGCCCCCTTTGGGACCATCTCCGGCCAAGCAGCAGATGCAGGCATAGGCCTACTGCACCCAGATGGAGTTGAAAAACCTGGAGGAACAATTTCACATCCAAGTCCAGGAAAACCAAATGCTCCATTTCCAGAACACTGAGCAGCAGAAGCAACTGTGGAGACTGGAGGAGAAGGCCAAGGATCAGCAGGAGATCTGCAAGATCCCATTATGTGCATGTGTGCAACAGACAGATGGAAGAAGAGCTGGCCCTGCTGTGGGACACTCTACACATGATGATCAGTGAGGAGAAGCTAGGCAGCATCTTGGACTCAGAGCAGCAGGTGAAGGAACATCTGTGGAAAGAGCTGGACCACACAGAGGAGAAGATAGAGGAATGGAAAGAGGTGGCTGAGAGAGAGAGCCAAGCAGATTGGGAGCTGCAGGATTTGCAGGAGCAGTCCCTGGCTCAGCTGCAGGAGCTCAGAGCCACCTGTGAGCTGCACAACACCTCCAATGAGTAGCTGAGCTCTGAGAAGAAGGCCCTAGATAGGCAGCACCTAGAGAGGCAGACCCAGCTGCTGGAGCAGCTGAAGCAAGTGTAGGCCTACCAACTGTGGGACCAGGTGGTGCTCTCAAAGTGGCAGGATACCCTGAAGTGCCTGGAAGTGACCAGACCAGAGGAGGAGAGCCTTCAGGCCCAGCTGAGCTTCCTGGCTTTACCTGGGGAAGGGAAAGTTGAGAGCCCTGGAGAAGCAAAAGTTGAGGAGGCAACTCCCCCAGATGTGACCATCACAGAGGATGGAGACATCCCCCAAACCGAGAGGGGGCCCTTTCCCGGCTGAAATCCACAGGGGGAAACTCCTGCACCAAGAGTGGTAGTCCCACTGCGGGTGCCCAGTCCACCTGGCAGCTTAGTGCCAGAGAAAACTGGAGCCACTGGCACCCCACCCTGTGAGCTGACACCACAACATACGTGGAGATGGGAAGCAGGACACGTGGGCGTCTGAGAAGAAAATCTGCTTTGTCCATGACCTGCCTATTGTGGTGGACTTCGGGAGTCCAGTGGATGAGCTCCACCATCGATGCAGCCAGATGTTGGCACACATCTGCACCATCGAGAACTCCCTCGTGGCGTGTAAAGAGCAGATATTCATCCTGGATGAGCTGTGTCAGGAGAAAGCTGAGCACATGTGCTGGCTGTCCCAGGAGAAGATGAAGAGGAGAGAGTTTTGGGAGCCCCTGTGGTTCCTCTCAGGGGAAGGCATGGACAGCAGGCACCAGATGCCAGCACAGACTGAGTCCCCCGCCACCACCACTGCTTCAGACACCTCAGGCTCTGGGGTGGTCAACATGAGGGAGGAGCAGAAAGGTTTTGAAGAATTGCCACTTCAAAGCAGTGTGGAAACTGCCAAAGGACAGGTCGGGGTTCCCTACCCCATATAGAACTCCCCCATGGAGCACATCCTGCTGCAGAAGCCACACATGCAGATCACCCACAGCTCACAGGCTCAGGCAAGGAGTGTTCCCTCCCTTTCTTCTGTAGACTGATGCAGATGATGACTCTCTATGTGACATACTGACTCTCAAAAGCCTCAGGAGCCACCACAAGTAGGTGGCCAGGTGGCCTTCTCTCAGGACTCCATCTGCCAGGTGATGGGAAGAGTAAACTACGGGTCGGGTAGGGCAGAGGCTGCTGGGAGGTGGACAATATTCAAGGGACATCTAATGGACCATTGGTGGCCAGGGAAGAGGCCCATATTATGCTTATCACAAAGAATGAATTGTTTTCAAAGGGAAAACAAGCCTCCAACAAAGATTTGTTCTTCCAGTCCTGGGGCTTGAACTCAGGGCCTGGCCACTGTCCCTGAGCTATTTTTCTCATGGCTAACACTCCACGACTTGAACCATAGTGCCACTTCTTGTTTTCTGATGGTTCATCAAAGATAAGAGTCTCACATACTTTCCTGCCCAAAATGGCTTTGAACTGTGGTCCTCTAATCTCAACTTCCAGAGTAGCTAGAATGACAGGCATGTGCCACCAGTGCCTAGCATGTGACACCTTTTGAAGGCATCTTGGCGATTCTGTAAAAGGAGCCCCAAGGGGCCAGGATAGACCTTGGCCCAGTCAAGGAGCTGTGATGGGGGAAAGCTGATGTTCTAGCCATTCTGTTCCCCCAAATAAAAAAATACTCAAAGACTGCAGTGTAGAAATCTGATTTTGCATTCTTTTGTGTGTGTGTGTGTGTGTGTGTGTGTGTGTGTGTGTGTGTGTGTGTGTGTGTGTGTGAACTCAGGGCCTAGGCTCTATCCCTGAGTTTTCTTGCTCAAGGCTAGTGCTCTTCTTCTTGAGCCACAGCCCCACTTGCTTTTTGATGGTTAATTGTAGGTAAGTCTCTCAAGTACATTCCCATCCAGGGTGGCTTCAAAGTATGATGGGGGCCCCAGGGAAGCAAGAGTAAACACAACTCGCAGGTACAATCCCTATGGTGGGTGACTCTTGCCCCCTTGTAGCCAGATGTAGGACATGCGGCCACGTGCCATCGTGGGGGACTATTGTCATCTAGAGTTCAATTGGGGGAAGTGACCAGGCCCAAGCTGACTTTTGCCCACTGTGAATGTTGATTCCAGAGCAGATCTGTTTCACCCTAGGCCAAGAGAGTTCCAGGAGGCCCGGCTTCCAGGAGAACAAGGAAGGGAGAGGTCAGCTCCAGGCCAAGCTAAGAGCCTTTGGCCATGGACACTCCAACTTGGCCTTCCTGATTACTGTAAGGCCTGTCAAAGAACAATCCCCTCCCACAAAAAAACAAAATTGGAGCCATGTCTCAAAGTGGTAGAGCTCTAACATTGAACCAAAGAGCTCAGAGACTGGGCCCCCACGCTGTGAGTTCAAGACCCCCAGCTGACCCTCCTCCACAAAACATAGGTTAGTTAAAGGTGAACTAGTAGGATTTGTGAAGTGTTTCTGAAGAATGGTGATACAGAAGAAAGCACCCTAATTCTAATGACAGCTGAACTTGTGACATACAGCTCTATGCTGAGTCCTTCAAAGGGTGCAGTTTTCTGAGTCCTTCCTACATGGGGGTTTTTTGCTGAGTCCTCAAAAAGCATTTTGTGTGCTGAGTCATCACAAAGGGTGCTATATTATGAGTCCTTGAGAAGAGTGGGCAGTGCTGGGTTTTTCAAAGGGTGCTGTCTGCTGAGTCCATTACACAATGTATTTATGCTGAGTCTTTCAAAAGGTGCAGTGTGCTAATTCATCCCAAAGGATGCTATCTGCTGAGCCCTTGAGAAGGGAGGGACAGGTGAATTTTTCAATGGGTGCTGTGGGCCGAGTCCTTTACACAGGGTACTTTTGCTGACGCCTTCAAAGGGGGCTGTAAGCTAAGTCATCCCAATGGGTGCAATGTGCTGCATCCTTGAGAAGAGTGAGATCAGGTGAGTTTTTCGAGTGCTGTGTGCCGAGTCCTTTATACAGGGTGCTCTGTACTGTCCTTCAAATGGTGCTTCCACAGGGTGGTATGTGCTGAGTCCTTCAAAACACTGCTATGTGCTGAGTATTTTAAAGGGTGCTGTCCACTGAATGTTTTACACTGGGTGCTACATACTCAGCCCTTCAAAGAGTGGTGTGTGTGGAGCCTTAACACAGGGTGCAATGTGCTGAGTCCGGGGAAAGAGTGCTACGTGCTGTGTTTTTCAAAGTGTGCCATGAACTGAGTCCTATTCACTGCGTGCTATGGACTTCCTCTCTCAAAGGGAGCTGCATGTTGAGTCATCCCAAAGGTTACTATATGCTAAGTCCTTCAAAGGGAGCACTGTGCTGAGTCCTTCACACAGGGTGCTTTGTGCTGTTTTTTGAAATGTTCGATGTGCTGAGTCATCCCAAGGGGTGCTAGGTTCTGAGGTAGTTATCCCCAACAATCTCTCTCTCTCTCTCTCTCTCTCTCTCTCTCTCTCTCTCTCTCTCTCTCTCTCTCTCTCTCTCTCTCTCTCTCTCTCTCTCTCTCTCTCTCTCTCTCTCTCTCTCACACACACACACACACACACACACACTCACACACCTACATACATACACACAGAGGTCATTGTGTACCTGCTTGATGTGTGGAGTGGAGAGGAATGGAGAAGAGTCTCCTCCAGTGGTGGGGATGAGGGGAGATTTGATTCCCTGGGCAAGTGTTAGGGTTGGCGGGGAGTGCTGAGCTGAGGTGAGGCAATTCCCATGGCCTGGAAGCCTTAGGACCCAGTCAGGGCTGCTCTTTTAGGCAAGGGTGGGGGCGGGGCTGAGGGGAATTGGTGGCAGGGCTGAGGAGAGGAAAGGGTGGGACTGAGGGGAAGAGGAGGCAGGGCCCGGGGGCTTAATGTGGTGGTAGCAGTGGCCAGGGGATCTCTGTGGCAGGCATGCATGCGCAGAGGGGTCGAAGTGGCCCGCAAGAGAAGTGGAGGCAGAGAGAGGGAGCAGAGAGGAGTAAGTACATGCATAAGAGGAAATAGCTTCATATATACCACATTTTCTTGATCCATTCATCTACTGAGGGGCATCTGGGTTGGTTCCATATCTTATCTATGGTAAATAATGCTGCAATAAACATAGTTGTGCTGGTAGCTTTAGTGTGGTCTTGTTTGTAAGCATTTGGGTAAATGCCCAAAAGTGGGATTGCTGGATCATAGGGGAGTTCTATGTGAAGTCTTTTGAGGAACCTCCATACTGCTTTCCAAAGTGGTTGAACAAGTTTACATTCCCACCAACAATGAAGTAAGGTTCCTTTCTGTCCACATCCCCTCCAGCATCTGTTGTTGTTAGAGTTCTTGATTTTTGCTGTTCTAACTGGAGTGAGGTGATATCTCAATGTTGTTTTGATTTGCATTCCTTTTATGGCTAGGGATGTTGAACATTTCTTCATGTGTCTATTGGCCATCCTTCTTTCTTCTTCAGAGATGTTTCTCTTTAAGTCTTTCGCCCACTTATTTATTGGGCAGTTGATTCTTTGAGGATTTGTTGTTGGGTGGTTTAATTTTTTGAGTTCCAAGTATATTTTAGATATGAGACCCTTGTCCATTGTATGGCTAGTAAAGATCTTCTCCCAATCTGTGGGCTTTCTATTGATCTTGCTAGCTATGTCATTTGCCCTGCAGAAGCTCTGCAACTTTATGCAATCCCATTTGTCCAACCTTTCTTTGTTGTGTTTCCTGATCTCTATTCAGAAAATTTCGGCCTGAGCCAAGGAGACCTAGGGTTTCTCCTATTCCATCCTCTAATGTTTTCAGAGTGTCTGCTTTGAGTTCAAGGTCTTTGATCAATTTGGAGTTGATTCTGGTGCAGGGTGATATATAAGGATCTAGCTTAAGTTTTCTACATGTAGTTAACCAATTTTGCCAGCACCATTTACTGAAGAGGTTGTCTTTCTTCCACTCTATTGACTGGCTGGCTGAGGCCTCAATTGAAGTGAAGGTCCTGACTGGGAGTGCAAAGCATGTGGAGCTATCACAGCAGACACATCACCTCAAACAGCCCCTCGGTGGCGTGGTGGCCATGAGCTGTCCCAAGTCCAAGGTTCCAATTTTCATGGTGTTGGCAGTCGCCACAGAGGAGGAGGCCACTGAGGAGGAGGCAGCTGAAGAGGCAGCCTTGGCGGCAGCAGTGGCAGAGGTGATAGCGGCATCGGCAGAAACAGGTCTGGCTGAGGATGAGGCGAGAGCTGAGTTGCCTGCAGCTGAGGGGGAAGAGAGGCTGAACTCGCCCTACCATGTGCCCTCAGACCCCGGCCCTTCCCAAGGTGCTGCGTTTCAAAAATGGCGCTGCCATCCTAAACCCAGGGAGCCTCTCTCAGTTGCCAGGCTGAGATAACGCACCCCTGGCTGGCTTGTCTCAGGACCTGGTCCAGGTCCCTCGTCCTCAGACTCCAGGCCTGCCATACCTGGAATGCTGCCTACAGCTTCTCCCAGCAGCACACGTGAGTGGCCACCCTGCTGGCCCACACTCTGGGAACCCCATTGCCCAGCGAACCCCTTGGCCCCCCCTCACCGCCTCCCCCATTCTGCAGACCTGGACCAGTGCCTCCCACCTCCCCTCTCCTGTCCCACCTGTGCCTCTCCTGCATCCCACAGTACACCCTGGTTCTGCTGCAAATGCACCCCAGGAGTGGGGGTAGGGTGTGTGGCAACCCCAGGATCCCTCTCATGTCCCTAGTGGCCAGTGTCCCAGGAAACAGGAAGATGCAGGGTTGGGTGAGGAGGGGGCGCCAGAGAGCTCCTGGCCTGGAGTAATGGAGCCACACAGCCACCCATCTGCACCCTTCCTCTGCTTGGTGGGAACCTGGTGGCTTTAGTCAGAGATGGGGAGCAGCATCTCCAAACTTGCCTTCTCAGGTCTTTTCCTTTTTTCTGGGGTTGGAGGTGTTGGATGCAGAAGATAGACCCCCTTGCTGTGTGAGCCCTTGTCCTCTATGCTTGGTCACCCTTTCACCTGAGGAAGGTCCCAGAAGAGCACACTAAGGAGGTGAGTGCACTGGGGGTCAGAGAAAAGATGAATATCTGGGAGGAACATACCCCCTCCCACACACACCCAGCCTATTCTCCCGACTCCAGCAGTCATCAGTTCTCACAGGGTGATCACATTTCCCAGCTCTGCCAGAATCTGCTGGTGCTCCCGGTGACCACAGCCACACTCATACAGCCAGACACCCTGCTCTGGTGTGTAGAGTTGGAGCTAATTCAAGGGTTGGGAATGTGTCTGCCAATCATAATTAGGGAATGAGATGGGGGGAGTAGGGCAGAAGATGTGAAGTTAAGAGGGTCTGGTGGGTGGCGAATGGTGTGACATGGGACATGGTTAACCACAAGCAAGGATGAGAGGGGAAACTTATCCAGGGCTTTGGTGGTGACCATGGGCATCTGGGCAGGGGTCTCCAGGCCCCCGCTTATGGCATTGATTCCCTCCTAGGGCATTACACCGGTGGGCAGTCCTCCCTCCCTGGAGTCCTGTAGACTCCAATCTGTGTCCTGCCTGGGCCGTTTCCAGCTGGGCAGTGGTAGGCAAATGCATTCCCCCTGCTGAAGCCTGCATGGTATCAGGCCATGGCAGTTAGCTAGGGCTGGCTGAATGCCAGTTTCTGTAACCTGCTGTAGGCTGTCTGGAAGGAAAAGGGGACCACTGACTTTGGAAGCCTTTAAGTTTGATTGGGACAACTGAAATGCCAGCTTTTCCAGGATTTTTTCTTTAAGCTGGCAATTACTACTAATGACTGGGATTATGGGTCAAATTAGATGGACGATTTCAGCTGCCAAACAATGATGTTCAAAGTGGCACAGGTAGAGTTCCCAAGCCAGATCGTCTCCTGTCATGAACATCCTGCTTTAACTGCCTTCCTCTAGCAGCTGCTGATTCTCCTCTGGTTTTCTCTAGAGTGACCACCACAGCCAAGTACATCATGGGGAACAGAGATGGTGACCTCGCCATCCCCAGCCTGCCAGCTGTGAGCAGAGACGATTCCCAGCACCTGCACTGGAATCTGGGAGATTCAGAGAACCGGAATGCCTCAAGGATCCTTTCTCTGCAACATGAAACTTGGGGGCCGGATGTGGTGGACCATCCTGTCTGGCCCCAGGGGGAGGAGAGGAGGCCCCTTGAGCCAGGCTTTCACCTCAAGTGCCTCATTCTCACCTGAGGGACGAATTGAGTGCCAAACTGTGGGTCAGCCGCTAGACAAAGATTTTTGAGAAGAGAGGCATCGCAGAGGTCCCAGAATCCAGCGAGTACATCGTGGCTCACATCCTCAGAGCCAAAAGAGTTAAGTGCAGTGGCACCAGGAAGGCAGGACAAAGGATGAGGGAGAACTGTGGAAGAGCTATGTCAGGCTTCGACATCTCCCCCACCAAACCCTCCACCCCCAGGATGCTTACCTGAGTTGGATGGGAGTTTTCTGTAATATTGTCATAGACAGATGATCATTTATTTATCCAACAAACCGTTACAGCGAGTGCCAGGTCCAGGTGGTAATAGAAGATGAAAGGTTCCACAGCGCCTGAAGAAATCTTGGTTTGAGTTGGATGCCGGTGCTTCACACCTGTCATCCTAGCTACTTAGGAGATTGAGATGGGAGGACTGAGGCTTAAGTCCCAGGAAGAAAAGCCCGTAAAACTCTTATTTACAACAAACTACCAAAAAGAAAACTCCAGAAGTGGATGAGTGGCTCAAGCTGTAGACCGTTGGCCTTGAGGAAAAAAGGCTCAGGGACAGCACCTAGGCTCTGAGTTCAAGGCCCAGGAATGACACAAAGAAAGGAAAGAGAAAGAGAGGAGAGAAGGATGGAGGGAGAAAAGGAGAAAAGGAAGGAAGAACGGAACATGCAAGCCTTGGTTTGGAGTCCCTGGATCAAGGGAGCCAACCATTCATAATCACTGTGGGGACAGTTTCAGAGCCTAAAGCCAGTATGTAGGACCAAGCCACTAACCCTCAGCAACTTCATGACATCCAGGAGCTGTGTGGTCACCGACTGCAGAGGGAAACAGCCTTGGGTAAACCCTAGGGCTCAGGGTGTGTCACCAAATATCAGTCTCTCCTAGCCCACCGAGTTTATTTTCTAGTCAGATAAGAAGAAATTATCCAAGGGATAGGGAGGTATAGGCTAAGGGAGTGTCAAGAGGGAGGTGGCAAGGGATAAGCAAGAAGATGAAGAGGGAGGATGATCCCAGGTTAGGTGTGTCAGGCCATTGGAGCCATGACCTCACCTAACAACTTAGACCATCAGTGATAGAGACTTCGACCCAGCCACATGGCTGTTAAAAGTCCTGGCACTTTGTGCTCACTACTGACCAGCTTGCTGTCATTCACTGCTGGATACCTGTGTGGTACATCCTTGGGGATTGGGACTTCTTCTGGCTTAATCTGAAGATGACACCCCCAGTGTTCATTCCTCGACAAGAGACAGAGGTAAGCCTGCCACTGGCACAGCACATCCAGAGAATGAGGGGGGAAGTTAGACCCGTGTTGCCCCAAGACTTCCTCTAGGGGACTGTAGGGCCCTGTGACGGCCATTCTCAGAGATAGAGGTGGGTCCCTTTGCTGACTCAACCTTTAGTCTAGATGACAGATCTGGGATTCAGAGAGGACCGACTGAAGGTGGAGCAGGGCTGGTTAGAGGCTGGTGGGAAAACCAGAGGCACTGAGCTCTGAGCAGGGTTGTTTCATTGAGGATACTCACAACCCAGGAACATTCCTGGGATGGTTAGGCCTTTTCTCCTTTCCGGGAGAGAGCGACCTACAGCTCTCCAGTCTGCATCCCTTGACCAAGAAATCCTTTCAATCCCATATCTTGTGGCTGGATAACTAGACCACAACTGACTGCCCAGTGTCAAAGGATCTTGAGTCCTTGATGAGGTCATGGGATACTCAGTATGAGATTGTACTTGAATGTCCTGACTTGGTGTATGGTCAGTCCCATCTAAGACTGCCATAATCTAGGACATATAATCTAGAGAATCAGAGCAGGATGGGGTCTATTCTGTGAGTCTTGAGTATTATGTGTGAGCTTTGAGCTCCCGTGTGCCCACCTGCTTCCCTTTCTTGGGTGGGTCTATGCTAGAAAAAGTTTATAAATAGGGCCTGGGTCCCATCCCTTGTGTTATGCTCAAAGCTAGCACTCTGCCATTTGAGCCACAACTCCACTTCCAACTTGTTTGGGTGTTTAGTTAGAGATAAGAGTTCTCATGGACTTTGCTGAAAAGGGTGCATCCAAATGCAGTCCTCAGAGCTCAGTCTCCTGAGTGGATAGAATGACAGGCTTGGAAAAGTATCTTTGGCCAGGTGCCAGTGTCTCATGGCTATCATCCTAAGTAATCAGGAGTGGAAATCTGAAGATCACGATTCAACTCAAAGCCAGCTTAGGCAGGAAAGACCCTCATTTCGGTTAGGGGCCAGGGTTCAGAGGAAAGACCTCAGACCTGACACCTCCCGGGGGACATTTGTTCTTGTGACAGAGCCCAGTCATTGCTGTGGATAAGGAGGAATCCGCCATCAGACTGACCTGGAACAATGCTCAAAGATAGGTAAGCTGTTGAAGTATCAAACCCACTCATGTCTGCTTCCCATTCCCAACAAGGAGGTGCAGTGTGGGTGGCACAGCCCTGGGCCAAAGAGATTATAAACGGATGGTGGCAGTCAGGAGCTTGTGGCTCCCACCCATCATCCTGGCTATTCAGGAGTCTGAGGGCTGATGGTCGTGACTCAAAGCCAGCCCGGGCAGAAAAGTCCTTGAGATTCTTATCTCTCATAAACCACCTCTTCCCCCCCCCCACAAACCCACACACAAAAAAGCCAGATGTGGTGGTGTAGCTCAAGTAGTAGAGCCTCAGCCTTCAACAAAAGAAGCTCAAGGATAACACCCAGGCCCTAAATCCAAGCCTTAAGGCTCACACAATCATCATAAAATAAATGAACAGTGTACACCTTTTATCTGACTACCAAGAAAGATGGATTCAGTCTTCTAGCTGGCTGGCACTTCTAGCCAAAGGTAAGGGGCTTCCCTTGATGTCCCCCTATACCGCTCCTTCTCTCCATTATCTGTCAAGGCTTTGGTTGCAGGACAGAATTCAGATCATCCACCTGGATATGACCTAAAATACCCTCGCCCATCCACCTTCCTTGGGGTCAGTATCCTGGATGCACTCCCTGCTGGGAGGATGAGGCACCACAGAGATACGGGTAGGTATCCCTGACACTTACACACACACACACACACACACACACACACACACACACACACACACACACACACACACACACACACAAACACACACAAATACCCCTAGCCAACTCAGACTAGCCTTTTCCAAAGACACTTTATCTCTTTGGATTAACTGACCTAGGAGAGGATTTTGATCCCCACTAACTGATTATTTTAACTTGGGCTTGCTAGTTGACTGGAGATAAACAGGAGCAAAAAAAAGCATTTGGTGCCATTCATCTGGGGCTAAGGCTCATCCATGTCATACTGGCTACTCAGGAGGCTGACATCTGAGGATCACTATTTGAAGTCAGCCATAAGCTGAAAAGCCCGTGAGACTCTACTCTCCATGGAACCACCAAAAAGCCAGAAATGGAGCTGTGGCTCAAGAGGTAGAGCACCAGCCTTGAGCAATAAAACTCAGAGATTCTTCTCCCAGATCCCCTGTTCAAGCCCACACCAGGAAATGGCCCTGTTTTATGACTACAAACTGCCTGGGTTTTGAGTACCCTCTCTTGGAGTGTGATAAAACACCTGTCCCTGGATGGTGTACCAG